>NW_026067977.1:8026085-8070558 GCF_014885135.2 Alexandromys fortis
AAAAAAAAAAAACTCCAGAAAGAAAATAGAGAATAAGAAAGAAACGTAATGCTTTCCTGTTACAGAATTGACTGTCTTAAGAGATTTCCATTTCCAGGTGGAGAGTGGAAATGTAGAACTTACCTTTTCCAATTTATTGTTCAAATTGGATAGTTAATACAGACAATTTTATTCATGCCATTTACTTAGAAAAAATATAATTTAATTTCTGAAGCATTTTACTGGGGCATAATTTTGAATCATTTAAGTGAAGTTAGAAAAATCAATATACTTGTACAAAATGTTTAAAGATCACATATATAAGCAGTCTAGAATTATTTTTCTTCTGGACTATTTTGTGATCATTTTGTCCCTTTACAGAGCAGGAACAGTTTTGCAAAGTGAAACATAATGAACAAGTGAATTTTTCTGAATTTTATTGCAGTAAGGATATTTGCAGATACTTGGAAAATGCAGAAAGCCTCTTTTGTGTTACTCTTATGAAAGTTTCAAACAAGATGAGATATTAATTAGAATAAGGCAAAATGAAGCATAGCTTTATTATTATGTAATCCACTTTAAAAAGGGGGGAAATTGACTACTTCATTTAACTCCATTGTATAAGTTTTATTTTTCTTCTCTAACATGCAGAAAATTGTGTTCAAGAGGCTTCTTTTGTTTTGAATAAGTGGGGTCATTTTATTCATAGTAAGCCAAAGTAGAAGAATAAATTGGAAGGGATAGACTTCAAAACAGAATCAAACTGGGCACTGATGCATTCAGCAGAAATCATCTGAAGGAGCTGTGAAGATGCAGCCAGCTGGGGTTTCCAAACCTGGATAGAGTGTTTCTTTGGTGAGGCTTCCAAGTAAAAAAGAAAGAATGAAAGAAAAAGAAAAAAAATACAGCAGAGGTAACACCATCCAACTGGGGCTTGCCAACATCCAGAAGAAAGTAAACTGGAAAGTTCAGGCAGTCAGCTGGAGTTCCCAGTTTAGTTTTCCCTCAGTGGATGAGCTTCTCCCAGCTGAACTTCTGGCTTCTCTTCCCCATTGTAGACACTTTTATATCACTGGATAAAAATAGTGTCCTCTGTTGAAAATGGCTCATGTCTCAACTGTTCTCAATGACATAGTGTTTTTTATCCCTGAGTTATTGAGCAGTTTCTTTCTCACCCTATTGAGGTAGGGTGAAGCTCCTCCCCAGACAATGAACATTTTTGGTTCAGAAGGGTCTAAAAACAGTTTCCCAGTGGGCTTAAACCAATATAATGAGCATTGCATAGTCCTACACAGATTGTAAAACCCAATCTATTAAACCTTAATCAACAAGGTGAAAAGGGCACATTTCTCTCTTTAAATATTGTTTCTCTTACAATTTACTGGAATGTAAAGCAATGGGCTTCATTGTTGCATTTGCACACAAAGCTTGAGTTTATTGATCCCTTTCTCCTGGACCTTGCCCTTTCTCTGCCTCACAGGAATTTATCCTTCTTCCTTATTCTACTTTCATTTCACATGTTTTCTTTGACCTGTGTTTCCCTACTTTGATCTTTAAATGTATCCCCTCTTATGGCTCCTCAATTCTAGCTTTATGACCTACACACCTACACTCTCCCCTCATAAATATCAACACAAACATAGAAATCTATATTGTATATATGAGAGAAAACACATGGCATTTGTCTTTCAGAGTTTCTTCACTTAATACTGTAAAATTATTTTTTGAGAAAATACATCTTAAACACAACCTTGCATTCAATTGCAGTTCTTGGCATCTGAGTTCCAGCTTTTAGATCAATTTTCCCAATTCTAAAATCAACCGTTGCTCATTTCACTTCCCAATATCCACAAACTTGATTTTTATATAATTATCTATAGCACCCTCCTCCTCATAAGAAAAATGTATTTTTAAAATAGTTTGTCATTTGATTTCAACTTCCTATTTTGTTTCTCTTCCCAAGGAAGTACATTCTTCAAAATGTTGGTTTTGAGAATTGCATGAGTACTGTACTTTCATATTTTCCACTCCTCTGTCTTCCTTCTCTGAACTACTTTCCCCCTCTTCAATTTATCATAACTTCCTCACATCTACACACACATGCATGCACACACACACACATATAGTTCTGAGGTGCAGACTCCTTGTTCTGTCCCGCCTGGCTAGCTTACACCTGAAATAATTACACAGAAACTGTATTCATTTAAACACTGCCTAGCCCATTATTTCTAGCCTCTTATTTGCTAACTATTACATATTCGTTTAACCCATTTCTAATAATCTGTATTGCCACTTGACTGTGGCTTACTGGGATGAGTCTAAAGAGCGCCTGTGTGTCTCGGGCAGGAGAATCATGGCATCTTCCTGTCTCTGCTTTCTTCCTCCCACAATTCCGTTCTGTTTTCCCTGCCTACCTATCTTCTGACCTATCAGACCAAGCAGTTTTCTTTATTAATTAACCAATGAAAGCAACAGATAGATAGAAGACTCTCCTACAGCACACACACACACACACACACACACACACACACGGTTGAGTCTGTTTATTTTTGATTCTATGTGTATATATTTTGTGACGAATGCTTGGGACTGCATAACCTTTTAAACCTTTTAGGGTACTCATCTTTATAGAACCGAATCTCTTCCCTCAGTAGCCATTAGTTGTAGCACTTCATCTGAGAGGAAAGCCACATCCATGTAGACATGTCAGCTGCTGCTGGCTTTGCGCAGGTTATTCTTAGGTGATCATAATTTTTGGGATTTCATGGGTTCAGATTTCCTGTCATAGATAGATGATATTGCCTCAGAGCAGTTTCCTGCAGTCTGGCTATTATTTCTTTCTGCGCTGTTCTCTAAAGCTTCGGTGCAGGAATTTTGTTGTAGTTGTACATTGAGGTTTGGCACCCTATAGTGTTGTTCTCTGAATTTTGACCAGTTGTCACTTACTGTAGTGGTCTCTATTGCAAAAGGAGGCTCCATTGTTGAGAGGTGAGAGCTACACTTTTTTTGAATTTGAGGATAAGTATTCAGAACACATTTAGGGAACTGGCAATCACAAATTCTCCTCTAGGTTCCACACCTCTCCATCCACAAGATTAGTGAATCAGACATGAATTCCCTCCTACTGAGTGGGCATTAAATCCAATTAGACAACTACTGATTACACCCAATATGTAAGTGCCACAATTACACCTTTAGGGATGTCTTGTTTTTCTTAAGATTGCATAGCTGAATAGGAATGTTGCTGTTTTCCCCCTTTGGCAGCTTGTATAGAAAATTCAGATACTGAAAGTTCTAGTCCTCAAATAAAAGGTTTTAGGTCAGCTCTGTCCTGTATCCAGTATGTGGGGTTTCCACAGCAATAAGGTCTTACATCAAGTTCTGGGGACAATGAAGGACAAAGAAAATAGCCTATATTATTTTGGAAGCCTCTTCAAATCCCTTGACCAAGAACTCAAAGAGAGGTTTCCCAAGATCAACACTTGGATTCTGTTAGACAGTCTAGTTGCTTGGTGGGTGTATTATCTCAAGTGGCATAACTTCATCATATATATTGTTCCAAGTAAAATAAAATCATAATGCACATGTTTCCCTTTGGATTTTTTATAAATCCTCAGTGGCTTTGTGTTATTTGTTTCTCCTTTCAGTATTATTTACTCCCAGTTCTAATGCCCAATCAATTTTCTCTGTCTCCTCTTCATAGCACTGCTACCAAATACCAAATCTTGGTGTGCAAACACTGTCTCCTAGGGTTGTTTTCTGTTCATGTTTGATGATTACTTAAGATAACTCCTTCTGAATTCCTCCTGGTATCATTCAAAATATGTTTTACTTTACTAACTCAAAAGGGCACTCTGTTGTGTGAACACACTCTGTTGTGTGAACCCACAAGTTTTATTTCCTTTTCTCACTCACTAAACTTTCTGGTAAATGAATGAGCAGTCTCTGTAAACAGTTACCCCTACAGTACACCTTGCTAAGAGGTATGAAAGCTGTCTCTCTCCACTACACCATGGCTTTTCTAGTTTCCTCGAAGAACTCACTGCTAGTCCTCACAATATGGGTGAGATTTTTTTTTCATGTTATTTCTGTTACATATTTTTTGTCACTAAACTATAACTCCTAGGATACAATGTAATTGGTAGCCTACTAAATTATTTAATTTCTTGTATTTTGTTATAATATAATCACTGAACAATGCTTTGAGATTTTTAAGGATTTTTTAAAAGGATTTCTTTGATGTATTGTATAAGTGTTTTCTACATTGTGGGTATATGTACCATTTGCAATGTGGATTACATTCACTGGTACTGGAGTTAGAGATGGTTGGGGGCCATCATGTGGATGCTAGGAGTTCAACACAGCTCCTCTGGAGCAGAAGTCAGTGCTTTTAACTATTGAGCCATTTATCCATCCCCTAAGGGTTTTCTTAATTTAGCATTTCATTGAGAATTATAAGCTTTTCAACAGTCCAGAAATTATTGCTTTTGTCAATATCTAGATGTTGTTGAAAAATCTGTGTCAAGATGTTGATTGAAATTTATCAGTGAATTTTATTAAATGCTACACTTTAAATATAATTATATGTTCGCAGACGTCTGAACTGTTTGTTTACAGGCATTGGAGATTTAGGTCCTTGTATCTTATGCATAATCATTATCTATCTTTTTATAAAACCAAAACCAAAACCTGTGTTTTGGTTAATGTCATAAAATGTGGTGCTTTCTTTCCTGCTACACCAAAAGAAGTACAGGTTATATCTACACAGCCCACAAAATTCCATGGAAGAACGTGCACTTCTTCCGATGCTGTGGCTGGCATTGCAAGGCAAAGAAAGCCAGCTTTCCTGATGGCCCATGTGCAAATGTTTTCCTAGTTGTGGCTGCATCAGTGTTTTACACAGGACTCAACAAGTGAGACTGGGGTAAAACTTAGGTAAATAAAAATACTCAAAATACCTATTTTATTGTTAGAATATAATTTAGCCTTTGATCAGAATCAACACTTTTCTATCATGGAAAAAAAGGTAAATATTTTGTACAGGTTTATGGTAGAGACATACCACACTTGACCTTTTAATATCTTAATAATTATGTTTGAACATGTTGAAAAAACAGTATTATACTTATCACAAAATATTTGAAAATATATAATTTAGGTAAAACTTTAATTTAAGTGATATATTTGTTATTAACAAAAATCTAACTAAAATATCATTTAGAATTATAGTCCTTAAAATTATAAAGGGAAATATATGTAATATACCAGAAACATATATATCATATTTAGATAAAAGTCTTGTTAATATATTGCAAGAATAACTTAAGAATACTATATAGATGAGGGCCAAATCTCCATGAATATATGTATATGTTACCCATTTCCCATTTCTAGGATTTACATAGGGAGCTTTTGAATGTCCAAAATAATAAAAATTCTAAAAAGAAAGAAGAAAAATGCATTTCAGGTTCTAATAGCGAACATTTCAAAGGAATAATGAAGAGGTCCTGAGCCAATTCACTCAGAGACACTCCACTACAGTGTTTTCTCTCCTTTCTGGCTTTTCATATATTGTAGTCGCTTGGGAGATGATCCTTTAATGAATGTCTTAAATCTTATCTTTCTATTCCTTCACATCCCCCACTTGCTTTCTGATTTTCCTCTCCGCATTCTTCCAGCAGTTGGAGCTGTCCTTTTTACTGCACAATAAACGACTGAGGAACAGCATAGGCATGGGCTGGAGGGCAGGGCTGGCACAGAAAGGAGCAAAGGGACCGCATTGTTGAGGACGACAGGGATTCTAGAAAGGACCCGTGAAGAGGAAGCCCCTCAAAGAACACTGCTTCATGTTTTTTTTTTTCAGGCATTATTCTTTTCCTCTTTTGAGTGACGCAGTTTCTCATTCAATATCTCATTTGAAATTTGTTCAAAAAATATACCATAATAATACCCATTAAATTAAATATAAGAAAAGAGGTTTAGAATAGCATATTGTATTTCAAGTCAAAACACCCTGAATTTAAATAAAAAACACAAACACAAGTATACATATAACATATTAAAGACACATCACATTTCAAAATTAATGTTATCCTATGAATTATAAAGATGAGGAGTATATGAAAACAAGACTCCATTTTCATTATATAGAATTGAGCATTTTACGTGATGGATTTAGTAGTTTCATTTCTGAAACAGAGGTGAAAGGCAAGGTGTTGGAATATAACACCTCTTGTGTTATGTGGAAAACTTATTTAAAAACATGCATGGATTTATAATTTTTAATTATAGTATACATAAAATAAAATATAATGCTCCAATTGATTAGTTTCATACAAAATATCAAAACCAGAGTCTGTAATATTATAGTCTTGCAACTTTTCTTTTTGTTTCTCTTTAAACATGTGCAACTTCAAGTATTTCAAATGCATATACAAATCTTTGTTAATGCAAATCTATTTTTCCTGCTACAATAGCCTTTTATATGAACAAAAAGCCAAAAACAAAGACTTGGAAAATATTTTCTCTTTGAAATAAGGGGCGGGCCTATGAAAGTTCTAGTAAAGTTTATTGTTCATTGTAAAAGACAGGTGAGCTACTATAGTATTTCTGTTCTTTTTATTTGTAAGTAAAGTGGAAAATAAAAACGTGGATAGAGAGAAACAGTTGCCCAAGAGGAGAAATTAGCACATTGAATAAATTATGATGATAAAGGAAAGGCTTTCAAATAATGTAGCTAAAATTATAAAGTCATTTTCTTTCTTGTAATACAAAATGCATAATGGAATTAAGCATTATATAAAACCAACATAAACTAATTTCTCATATGCAATTAATACACAAGATGACTCAAGGGGAATAGCAAATTATGACTTACATTAAAGTAGAAAAGTAGTTCTTATAGAAAAACACATTTTAAAAAAATTTCCATCAGTATTTTAACATTAACCTATCACAAATTTCTAGTTTTATGTCAAACATTTCCAAAGTTCCCAAATCCAAGACTAAATAGGCATAAAGAGTGAGAAGCAGATGCATACCATAGAAGAGACTCAAGAGACAGACTTCTTCAGTGCACATTTTAGTTCTAACATTTGAATGATCTGTGAACCCAAACCCAACTATAAAGCCTCAGTATTCTAAGAACTGAAATAAATAATTTTTCATCTATATGTGCATTTAAGCAAGCACGCTACCACAGAACTTTCCCTCTTTGATCTGAAACTTAGGATGCTTCTTACATGTTTGAACTCTGCATGTGGGGTACATATCTATTATCATGCCAGATCTGGCAAATAAAATTCAAACTTAGTCAGGATCAGAACTAAAATTTATAATACCCAACTAAGCACAGTAAAATACAAACAATCTAGCATTTGACATATTTTATTACTTTTAAGTTAAAAAATGGTACAAATAACAGGGGATAATTTTTTTCGTTATAAAATTATACTTCTTCTTTATTTGAGAATTTGATTTGATCTGTGCTAATTTATATTTTTTCAGAGTTTTTTTAAAAGAACATACTCAGTTGATACCCTTGTTGTCTTATTGAAAAAATTCTCTCATATAATACATCTTCACTTCCCTCCACTCTTCTCAGCTTCCCACCCCAACTCTCCTACTCCCCAGATCCACATCATTCTGTTTCTCATCAGAAAAAAAGACTTCCAAGAGACAGCCAAACATAAGAGTACAATAGAAAATAATACAAAGCTAATGCTCTCTTGTGGAATTTAGACAAGTCAAGCCAATAGGAGGAAAAGGGTCCCAAGACCAGGCAAAAGAGTGAGAGACACACCTGATCAACTGTGAGGGGTCCACAAAACACCAAACTAGCAGTCATAATCTATACTCTGAGGAGGGACTGCATATTTTTTAGGCCCTGTGCTTGCCTCATCAGTCTCTGTAAGCTAGTAGCTCATTCCATTGTACACTCATGGAACAGTGATTTGTAGGTTATATTGGTAACTTGAGTTCACTTTTACATAATCAGTTTTGGCTTTTAAAAAATAATATTAAAGTGAAGGACCCATACAGCTTTGATGGAGCAGTATGTAAGAAGATGAAAATCATAGTGCCTTAATAAATGGCAATTTGCTTAGTCGCATAATAAATGCTAGGTTCAAATTATCCATCATTCTTAATTTGCAATGAGATAAAATATAGATATAGGTTCATAAAACATAGGACATTTTTATAATTTTGGTGCATTTGACTCATTTAGTGCAGAGAAACATTACAACACTTGGACAATATCAACCTGCTCTGATTATTTAGATAATGATTTTCTGTGTACTCTTTAGGATTCTACAGAGAAACAGAACCAAGTGGATGGCCACTCTTCCCAAGAAAACTGGAGAAAATTTTTAAAGTGGATCATGAGGAGAGAACAGGATATTTATGCCATACAGAAAACATAGAATTTTCCAGAGCCTGAAGGCTTGAGTCTTGGAAGCTGAAGCCCAATAATAAAGTTCTCATGTCCAAGAACAGAATGCCTCCATAGTTCAAGGAGACATATAGAAAGAACATTTGCCTTTTGCTTTTTCTGAGGCTGTGCTTGTCTACCTACAGTGGTAAGCGTGGTTCTCATTTGATCTACTATGACACATGCTAATATTTTCTTGAAACACCTTGAATGCAAACCCTAAAATAATGTCTTCCTTGCCCATTCTATGGATCTCTTAGGACACTCCAGCTTACAATTAAATTATCTTACCTTTTTGTATCTTCTGACATTGTGTTACTGTTGGATAAGTCTGCTTGTTGATTCCTGGTCACCTGGCTAGCTTAGACCCAAAATAACCTCACAGAAACTGTATTAATAAATCACTGCTTGATCCATTAGCTCTAAATTTTTATTGGCTAGCTCTTATATATAAATTTAATCCATTTCTATAAATCTCTGTATTGCCATGTGGCAGTGGCTTCCCAGCAAAGTTTCAGCATGTCTTGCTCTGGTGGCTCCATGGCTTCTCTCTAACTCTGCCATGCCTCTTCCCAGCATTCACCCTAGTTTTCTCTGCCTACCTAAGTTCTGCCCTTGCCATAGGCTCAAAGCAGTTCTTTATTCATTAACCAATAAAAGCAACACATAGACAGAAGGACCTCCCACACTATGTTACAGTTACAAAAGTGTAACTGTAACACCTAAAAAGGTGGTGTAATGTTATTGTTTCAAGACTTCTGTACACAGCAGTTGATAGATTTGTTAAACATTTGAATAATTAGTGAAAGTGTTTATCGTGTTTGAATGCTTTGTATTTAAAAGTACAAATATGATATTTGATGTACCATAAAGAAAAGGGCATCTTAATTAGAAGTAATTTTAAGCAAAATTTAGATTATGAATATTTTCATGAAAAGCTGCTGAGTTAAAGGAATGGATGATGGATTCTGAGGGCCATAATTTCAGTCCTAGTGAACAGCACAAGGGACATGTGGTAATGGGAGTACATGTATGTTGAGGCTATGAATGGTGGTTATAGGAAATGCCTGACCTCCTACACAAACACAGACACTGTCATAAAGGAGCTTTACAATGTATCGGAGAATGCCTAGCCTTCCTCCCAGTGACAAAGAGAATCCCAGAGGACAGGAGAAACCAGCATGCTATGAGTTCTTATAGTCACCCTCACAACTCAGAGTGTCCTGTAGATCTTGAGCTGGGAATGGAAAGGGAAGAATGGAAGAATACTCAACACAGCAAAAGTAAACATTTAGTCAAAAACCTGTATCTCTGAATTTTTTAGATTTGGGGCATATTGAGATTAGATATGCTTTCAATGATACAACTTCATATACACTTTGAAACTACAATAATAATAAATTTAACACAATTTTATTCAGACTTCTTCACTCAAATAATAGGTGTAGGTAATTGTATAGGTGAGCCATTTTCCCTTAGTAAGGATCCCCGTACAATTTTCTTTATGACATACCATGTATTAAAAACTATGTAAATTAAATATATTTGGCATATCAGAACTGTGTTCTCACAGACAAAATAAAATCTGGAGGGATGGAGAGTTTTCATTGTCCCATATGTAACAAGTAAAAAGACTTATTAAGTACAAGAGTTGCTGATCTATTATTAACATAATATTGTTTGTATTTGCACTCTCTTCCAATCAGCATAACATTAGAAGGAAGGCTGAAGCTAATGAAACATTAATCAAGTATAGTATTTCTTAGACTGAAGCAGACACAAAAATGGCAATCTGTAAATCAATACTAGTATTCTCCATAGACCTGTGGATGCTGGAATCAAACAGTGTACCAAATCCTATATTACTGAATTTTTACCTATATGCACATCTAACGAACTTATAACATCAATTAGGAGCAGTAAGATATTAGCAACAGCAATTAATAATTAAACAATTATACAATACACTGTTAGAAAAGGTATTTGAACATTGTTTCTGTCATGAAATAGTCAAGACAAATACAGAGAGTTTTAGACTATGACTACCTGTGTTGAGGGAAACACAGATGAAATCATGAATGCCTGGGGTGGGTGCTTTGGGGCTTCCTCTGAGAGCAAACACTTCCTTTAAACAGGCTTCATGCTCTTCCTAGCTTTATAACTTCCCTGATATTTTCTTTCTTCCCCCCTCTACTAAATTCTACAGTACAGAGCACTGTGTAATTAAGAAGCTTTCTCATGATGCTATTAAAATATTTAAAGAACATATTAAAATAGGAAATCATTGCTGTAGATTTGCTACTGATGCCTTGCTATGTCCGATTTAAAAACTGAATCAGGAAAGTGGTATTTACTCCAAAATATAAAACCACATGTAAATTCAGAGATTTCTTCCACTTACAGCAGGCTATTCAAGTCAATTAAAACTTAAATGCAACAAAGCAAAATTAATATTTAGCAAATGAAGAGACATTGTCAGATAAAAGTAATCCTCATGAAGACTCATATTTCAGGCAGTGCTTTTCGACCTCTGCTCATCTTCTCTGTTTTGACGATTTCAATTGCACATCATGGTTATTGTAACACAGGGTTCATTGACAAATAATTTAAAGACTTCTTTAAAAAGAACATACAGCAATAGCTTCATAAGGACACATAAACCTTTCTATTTAATAAAGTTATGCATCCTAGTAAATATTCCAGAAGAAGCAGATACATAGGTAGATAAACTCCCATAACACCTAAGATTTGATTACATTATCCTAAGATCCTTGGTTCAGTCTCAATCCTATTTTCAAGACAATAAGCATTAACAAAATCGTTATACAAATCACAATGAACACATGATGTTTTTGGTGGGAAGGGGCAGGACAGGGCTTCAGTTCAACACTCACTACTCCTTTACTTGCAATGTCCCATGTTTTTCCAGAGGGCACCGAAGGATAATTTTAACAGTGAGTGTAAATCCAGGCTGGGAACACTGTCTTTGGAAGGTGCCAGTGCTTGTCTGAAGTAGTGAGGAGATTCAAGTGGCTGAGCAGCCCATACAGCAGTAAAAAGATGTAAGATATCGACACGCTCAGCTGCATCTTGTTAAAAGCTTCCTGCGGGTTGGCAGAATGAAATCTTTATTTAAAATACACAAACTATTGTCAAGGGAAAGATGGAAGGAGAACACAGTAAAAGGGCCAAGTGCTTTGCTTAACCCAATAGAAGCAGGAGTAGAAAGAGGACAGTGGCCACACTGTCGGCAGCAGCAAGAGAGAAGGTGACTAACATCACATCAGCATCCATCTGCTCTTCCCATGGTTTCAAAATGCATCATTTCTTTTATTATTAATTATGTTTCCAATGGGAGGATAAAGATATTATGGATAGCAGAGAAGAAATCATTTCTGCTGCCAGTTGGCATTGAGTAGAGTAGCATATGAAATGAGCTAGTGATGACAGGAAACGTAGCTGCATCCTTGAGTCCCAGCATCCCTCTTACCAATCAGTTCCAACTCCCTGTTGGTAGTCAGAGGCTGCCTAACAAAGTTCATGCAAAACCATTATTGAACACTAACAGGAAGGAACTGAGACAAGACTGACTGGAGTGTGTTTTTGCAGAGAAGAAGCTGGGAGGAGGGAAAGGAGGGGGGGGAGGGTGGCTGAGAGAGGGGAAGTGGGAGAGAGGTAAGGGAGAGAGAGGAGAAGAAAAGAGAGAAGAGGGAGGGAGGGAGAGAGAAGGAGAGAGACAGAGAAACGGACACAGACACAGAGAGAATGAGTCACCATCTTGGACAGACAACACATAAGAAAAGCAAGTGCTCTGAATAATTGCATAAAGATGTCACGTGCACACTCTCACACAGTGTGTGTCATTTGTTTTACACACTGACATTTCACAGAGCGATTTTAAGACACAATGACGGTACCTGGGAAACTTTCGATTGGTGAACACAGTGGCTGTTGGGAGGCTGAGCAGAGAGCCCGGAGAGGAAGGATCACTAATGAAGAGCCAAAGAAATTAGACAAGAATTGAAGCAGGCCTGAAAGGGGGACACCCTGGGAATATGTTATTTATGTTGATGAAGCTTTATGTCTTTTGGGGTGGAAGCGGTTCACAGCAATTTGTTTTCCACCACAATGTTCACAACACCTTTAGACAGAGTATGCTCTCAGTGATCTGAATAGGTATTATTTCCAATGGGCTAATCATTTTGGTTGTTTATTTAAGCACCAACTGAGTGATGTGCTCTGTCCAGCAGGAGATAGCATTTATCGCCTATAGCTGTGTTCTGATCAGACATGATGGTAAAGTGAAGAAAGCCTTTATTCTATTCTTCCCACTTTGTCTTTGTGGACCCAGTACCCGCATCGCATCTACCTTTCCTGGGGAGGACGGTTAAGTTCTTCTCCCCAGAGCCCCAAGTCTGAAGTGCATCTCCCCCTAAGCACAGACCCTCTGCATTGGGGGGCAAAGAGGCGGTAATGGACCCTCTCCTTCCTATACCTGTGGGCGTCGCCTCCGGAGTATGGAGGCTGATTCCCAGCAACTCTTCTACAGGTCTTCTTCCGAATAGGCACCTTGGCTGAGCCCCTTCTCTCCCTCAAGCTCTGCCAAACTGTCCAGCGCCCAAAGTGTAAACTACATCCAGTATCAGAAGCACCATCCCTGACCCAAGGGCCTGTCTTTCTCTACAGCTCTGATTGTACTGAGAACGGCAGCTCTGTCCCCAACCTTTCAGACCCCCATGCCTCACCCCTTACCGCCAACCTCCCTCCAAGGAAAGCCAGAGCAGAGTGGCGCGGACACCTGCAGAAGCGCGCACCTGGCCCTTCGCTCCCTGGCGCCCGGTAGCCGGTAGCTGTTCTCCGCGCCCAGCTCGGGGTCGAGACCAAGCTTGGCCACCCGGGCTCGGGTCTCCGTCATCTCAGCAGCCCGCCGTGGCCGCGCCGCCGCAGCCATCAAGTGGCTCGTTAAGGAAATGCAGGTGAGCGCGGGCGGCGCGCCGGGCCGGGTGCGAGCGCCTGTGCGCGAGCTCGAGCAAGCGGAGTGCGAGCCTCAGCCTCCCGGGCGCTCCCACCGCAGCCGCCCAGCCCGCCCCGCCCCGCCCGCGCGCACCGCCGCACCTGCGGGCACTCGCCCCGGCGTCTGCGGGACCCGCGGGCTCCGAGCGCGCTGCCGCCCTCCCGCGCCGCCCTCGCACACGCAGAACCCACTTTTAAAGAAGCCGAAGCGCTGCAGCCCACCGACACCGAGCGCAGCCGGCTGTGGCTGTTCTCTCCCGGTCTGCAGTTGAGCCCGGACCCTGGAATAGAAAGACAGTTCTCCGTTGGACTGGCAGAAAGCAAAGGAAGACTCCTCGATTCCCGAGGAGAGCGGAGCGGATGCTCTAGTAAGTAAAACTGCTCTCTCTTCTTGCTCTCTAAAGTGAGGCGTCTGCCGAATGCTTTCCCCCGTTCGTTTTTTTACCAGGGAAGAACTTGCCTTATATAACTTGAGTAATTCCTATCTGAGAAGTGCTTCGCTAAACAATTTTTGAAGGTTTCTTTGTGGAGGATCACTTAGGAGTGTCTGCATGTGCAGTCTTCCCAGGAGTCTGATTGTCAAAGGCTCATTGTTCGAGGGATGCTGGAAGACCTGGCTTGTGAATGTGTTGCTTGGCTCTAAGATTGAAGGACTGTTACCTAGAAAAAGCTTGAGGATTCCCATCCCATTGCCTCCTCCCTCCTGTCACCTTCAACCCAGGTCCACCCCCAAGTTCCACCCATTGCTGACTTCAGTGGTTTGCTTGTTTTATCTTCAGTTCTAAGGATCACTAGCAAAATTAAGTGGGTCAAGGGAAAGTTAATAAAGATGTTTGCAAGACTAGAAGAAAATCCTGTTCGGATGACTTCATGTCTGTGAGCAGTTTATGTGTGGAGGAAGTCCTGGCATCAGCCTAGGCGGAGAATTTGGTGAAGTTAATTTGGAGAAGAACTGTGAAAAATGCAGCGTGAGAGCGGGCTGAGCCTGTGACTCTGACAGAGCCGGTTATGAACTGTGACAGGCTCATCAGCCACTGAGAGGTTTAAGGTGTCTCCTAAGGCTGAATATCGCTGCATCAAAAACTTTTGCAGGTAGCATTTCTCTTGGACTATCACCTTCTGTCAGGGGCTGCAGCTCTTCTGTGAACACAAGTAGGACGCTCTTCCTCTCACCAGGAAAGGGTTAACTGTACCTTAAAAGGATAAGAGGCACGTGTAGCTTAACATTCGCCAATATGTTGTAATATCTAAATAAAACGTTTGTGTTATGTCAGGAAAAATATAGTCGAGTCAGTTTGTTTTGCACAAGAGGGAAGAGAATCAATAACGTTTCAGCATTTTTCCCTCTTTATCACTGCCAAATGGGTTCTGAATCTAATTCTTCTTGCATTGTTAGAGATACAGTACGTACAGTAGGAATTACAGGTTAGAAATAACTGAACCAATTTTGATACAGAGTTCCTTGACACAATGGCACTTATACAGACTGGAGAAGAATAGTGGTTAGCAAAGAAAGTCAATGGAATTTATCATTAACTTTCAGTATTTTTCTTAATTATAAAACATGCTTTACCGATGAAAAATCTTACAAATGTATACAATTAAACTGTAAATTACAACTAATTATGAGGCAAATTTTCTTTATAAAAATCACTAATTATCAATTAATGGTTAAGTGATGTTTCATATTTATGTCACACTCTTACAGTCAAAACATTGCCACTGCTATATTAACTCAGATATCTAAGCAAAAATGTCATTAGGCACTGATTTTAAAAATATGAAAAAGGAGAAATGGTTAGAATTGAAATGGCAGTTAGAATTGTACCATCTTTTTATGGGCTATTCTGGTTGTGTTGGGACGTAAGTTTCAGAGTGATGAGACAGGACAATGGCCCAAAGTTCCAATGAATGAAAATCACTTTGGAAAAATAGGCCGTTGTTCTTCAACATCACTTTATCTCACCCAAACTGTAAAGATCTTTATTGCTCTCCGGTGCCATTTCTGTTCTTAGTTGGTTTAGAAATGCATCTAAATAATTTAAACTGAGATCATTGGATGAACAAATTTGGAATATGTCTATGACCTCTATCACTTATGGCCTCACATCTCTAAGATAATATATGATGCTCGAAAAATAATATTCAAAAATTAAAGGATAATTGTCCATAAGCAGGCACACTTAAGAGTGAACTAACCATGCAATTACATATATTTTACTACATTCGTGTTTCCTCACAACACACAGGAGAACTGTCCATTCTGTCTCATTTCTGAAAGCAGAGTTTTATCAACAACATTAATAATAATAAACTGTCACCCATTCTGCCTCTGCTGTAATTATGTCACAGTGTTAAGAAGGATAACCTAAATTAAAGCTGTTTCTAGTCAAGCCTACAGAGACACCTGGTAGCTGTTTCTATACCCATAGATACGTCAGCCCTAGTCAGGGTGATTAAAGTGTTAGCTTTTTGCCACCGTCTTTCTGTGGCTTACAGGAGTTGCAACTTTAAAGTTGAAAGAATAAAGTTGCTAGTGTCAGCAGTAGTGCATTTTATTATGCAATTGTTCTTGTTATTCAGATCAGATAATGGCCTGATGAAATACATAAGCAGTCTGCAGGGAATGAATGATTAATTCCTCTAACATGTGCTTACCAAAGGAGTTTTTACTAATAAAGTGCTGTGTACCTGAATTTGCTCACAGTTGCAGTTGGTGAAAGAAAATATTCCTTCCTTTCCCTTAATATCAACATAGAATTTATGTCTGTGCCAGTCACTATAGCAACATAAAGATGATTTTGTAGAACACATGGTCATATATTTGATGAAGATCTGGATAGGTGGATAATTTTCTTAAAAAACTTAATGCAGAAAGCAGAGCAATGTTAATTAAGTCTAACATTGGAATGTTGAATTATTGATACAGAATTATTTTGCTCTTTGTCTGTGCAATGTATTGTGAGTGGGGTGCACGAGCCCCAGCATGTGACGATGTAGAGTATGTCAGTACCAATGATGCTTCCCTTAGGGATGTTAGGTGTAGTGGAAAGCTAAAATATTGTCCTTACAGAATTGTTTAGATACATGTTTAACACTTTATGGATGAGTAATTATAAATACCACAATTGTGACTGCAATTGATGTAAATTGTTTTGCGATCATAGACATATCTTTAATGTAACTTTTAATAACTATGCATTTCTGATGGTTGATTTATTCTAGAGGATGGCGGATGGAAAAACTGTAGTGTTAAAAACAGGTGACTTGCAAATGCTGTTACACATTGAAAATAACCTACATACATCTTCATTTAAATAAACTTTTAGAAATTATTATTTTTGGAGTATCATAATTAAAATCATTGCTTAGCTACGTATGTATTCACACTTCTGTCAACAATATTTCTATCTCTGTAAATACTGCATGTAGCTTTAAGAATCCTGTTGTTAAGATACCTTAATTCAGTAGTATCCATTTGGATATGCACCAAACCTAAGCATAATAAACTTTATCCACACAAATAATAAAATAAATATTCTCGATTATGCCATTTAAGAAGTTAGAGTAAAAATTAGATGAATGGAATTTTGTATTGAGTTGAATGCCATTTCAGTGTATTTGTTCGCATGTTTAACTGCATTTTTAACTTTCAACTACATTCAATTCACTTGGAATTCATTAGACCTCTCAAAGGCATTGAGCATTAAAAAGAACAAAGAAGTTTCACTCATTCATACAATCAACATTTTAAAAGTTAATTGTACTCACAGCAGGCTATTTTAACTTGTTCAAGGTGTACTGAATGAAGACACAAAACTAATGTACAACACGGCAAGTATTTTTAGGGGAAGACATATTGAGGGTAGAAACAAGGGTTCTGGGATTGTGTGTGTTATTTTAGAGAGGTACACCAGACTCTGCATTAAAGTATTGTCTGTCTGATAGACACGGTAGTACAGTTCTGATCATTCCAATTCCAAAACAGTATGAAACAACCTAGCATAATTATAGATGTAACTGAATCTAACTTTTGGCAAATTGTCAGATTATACTGTGACAATCTAAGAATCCACAGAGGAGCAAGAGGCAAACATTTGTTCGTGAAAGGTCAGAGTTAATTGTCCTGAAACCATGTTGGACAAGCATTGGTCTGTTGGTTCCTTGGTTGGATGACCCTTGCTCCAGTGAATCAGGGTAGAGTTCCTGGAAGGGTGGAGGTACTTGTCTTGTGTTCCACGGAAGAACACTTGACTCCTGCTATTAAGAAACTATCCCACCAATTACTATCTTTGAATTAACATCTTTGTAATCAAATTTCAGAGTTTAGGAATACAGAGAACAAAAAAGAAACTCTTAGTGGCATGCTGTTTCTCTAAATTCATGTTACAGAGTGTGAACACTACAAGGAAACCAAGAAATCCAGTTTCAGTCTTTACATCTTAAAGATGTAACTGATGGCTTCAAATATAAAAAGATGTAAACATAAAATGATTTTCCTAATTAACTAGTGTCCTGTACCATTCTAGTTGTACTTAGCAATGTGTTGCCAAGTACATGCTTGGACAACACTTTGCACACCTTATAGTAAATTATCAGCCAACAACCCAGTAATATAAGAAAAAACAGTTCATTTTGCAAAAGGTTTTCACGTGACATTGTGTCATGATATCAAGCCCAGCATTCACTCTGAATGGCTTATGTATCTCAGCACTGAACTTAGTGAAAACGGTGTGCTCAAAAATTACCAGGGTGTAAACAATAATCCAAGATTAAAAAATGATTCTAACAGTTAAAATATGGTTTATATTTCATTACATCACAATCAAATAATGCACAACAATATATAGACTTTGCTTTTTACAAATTATACTTTCTAAACACCCTATCAAATATTCTCAAAGCTGAGGTTGTGTTGAAGTAAGAGACACATCTTTTCTGTACTCTAACACACATTCAATGAAAAGAAAGGAATGGAACAGATTTATAATTGAATATACATTTCATTTGATTTTAAATATGTCTTTAAATGTATGCGATTTTATCTGCGAAGCCGTCTATAGTTGTTTGAATACTGTAAGGAAGCATTAAAATTGTTCTAGTCAGAGATAGAATTTGTGTCTATTGGAACTATTTACTTCTGAATCACACAGAAACTTAAGTAGATATTTCCACATATATAGTATTTATTGAATTAAAAATTCTGATTGAAAACCTTTAGAAGCAATCCAAATATTTTTGACTGATCTAATTAGTATCAGAAAGGTCAGTTGTTAAATGGGTACATGAACAGAAATCATAGCTAAGTTTGTGTTTTGCACATGTGTTTTCTTTACATATTTATGACTTTACAACATCGCATTTAGATAGTGCAATTTATGTAAATTGCTGTTTCTCTAAATGCATGTTACAGAGTATGAAAGCTACAAGGAAAACAAGAAATCCACTTTCAGTCCTTACATGTTAAAGAGGTAACTCAGTAAACTAAATGCCTGCATGCACTCTAGGGTTCTTCTATCTATCCTTTTGTTTAAATAGATGGTTCAAGTAGTATAGGACAAAAGTCCTGAGCACAGCTTCTTTCAACTATAAACAATCAACATATATTTTGTATCCTATATTTGATTCTAGGAAATATTAAACCAGAGAACAAAATCCACAAAATGCCAACAATGCCAAGGACAATGGGGTATTTTTCATTTCAGATCTCTAACTGGCTTTAGTGACTAATCTAGTCAGTTTCTTTCTTTCCTTCCTTCCTTCCTTCCTTCCTTCCTTCCTTCCTTCCTTCCTTCCTTCCTTCCTTCCTTCCTTCCTTCCTTCCTTTTTTCCTTCCTTCCTTCCTTCCATCCTTCCTTCCTTCCTTCCTTCCTTCCTTCCTTCCTTCCTTTCTTTCTTTCTTTCTTTCTTTCTTTCTCTCTCTCCTTTCTTCCTCCCTTACTTCTTTTTTCTTTCTTTCTTTTGGAAGGAGGAAACCTACTTACATTCACATGTGTGTACACATGAACACACACACACACACAAAGACACAGAAGCACAAATTAGCATCTCTTAATGTTGTCCCAACGCAGTGACCAGGACTCCTCTTGAACAAGATCAGACACTCTGCTTAAATGTAAAGTGAAAAAAAAAAAAAAGAAAGGGAAAATTTCTTACCCTTCTTCATGCAATGATTTTAGTTAATGCAGAGCACAGACAAAAGCAACTCGTGATTTATTTTTTCTTTAATTTTAGAAAAATCATCAAAGACAAAACAATAATCCCAGTACTACAGATACAATAAGTGTTAGGGTAAACATCACCCCCTCTTCTATCTCTAATTTACCTAAATCCTTAGCAATAAACCCTCGGTTTAGGTCCCTGGTTTTCACTGGCCTTTCATTTGTCAAAGACTACTAAGGACAATACCCATTATGTTAGAGATATAAAACTGGCCAAGTTACGACTGACCTATGGTTTCACCCAATATAACTGCATTTTAATTCCAGAGCCAAAAAAAGAAACCTCCTCAACATATCACCTATTCTAGGTAGGGCATCTACTTGGATTTCTCTGCTTTGTCAGAGCCCCCATACTCGGTCATTCTGAGTCAGAGGTATCTCTTCTAGAAGCAGGGTGAAATCTGTGTTGCGTATTGAGCAGCAGCAGCCTTTCTGTCTTCCACTGTAATATGTTGGCAACCTTCTTCAGCTCCTAAGTTGGATTGCCCCACTGCCAGTTCTTCATGTGTGTCACACTCTCCAAATCAAGAGAAGCAGTAAAGCATGGTGAACACTTACTGCTCTACCTTCATGTTGACATGGCATGGAAACACTAATAAATCTCCAGGCCACTGTTGCAGTTGAAACATGTAACACTCCCTTGCCTTTTCAAATCACATTGTGCAAGTTGCAGTCAGGATGCTTATTGTTGCCGCACTGATAACCATGATAGAAATGTCTTGGCTTTCTCAGCAGAGAACAGAGACACTAAAGAAATTCTGTTCACATTGAAGAGAGTGTGAGACAGGTGTCTAGGAGACTTTATAATATATATTTTGTAGAAAACCACAAAGGACGAAAGAATAAGGTAAAATTTATATTTTAAAAACAAATTGGAATTTTTGTGTACCCTTAGATTTGATACATTATTCTATTTACTTCTGATAAAACTCATGTTATCATTCCTGACTAAATTCAGATTTTTTTACTTTGCATTCTTCATAAATCTCATGTAAGATGCAATAATGTATTACTATCCAGTGCTATGAACACAGACTACTGATGAGTAGAGCATGGTAGCCTAAAAAAAAATAGTTCAAAATATCAAAACTTAATTATATTCAGCACAAACCTAGGGAGATTTATTTTCTTTTCACTTAAAATTTCTCATTGTGCTGTGGATGAACTTATTGGTTTTCATTTTATTGTTTTCTTATTTTTTTGATATTATAATATAATTAAAACAAGTCTCCCTTCCCTTTCCTCCCTCCACATTCTCCCTCAAATTCATGGCTTTTTTTTTAAATTTGAAATTGTTAGTTTATTGAGTTTTTTTTTTTTACATTTTTTTATTGAGAATAAGAAAAAAAGTTTCCGCCTCCTCCCATCCTCCCATTTCCCTCCCCCTCCCCCCACTCCTCTCCCCCTTCCTCTCCTATCCAAAGAGCAGTCATGGTTCCCTGCCCTGTGGAAAGTCCAAGGTCCTCCCCCCTCCGTCCATGTCTAGGAAGGTGAACATCCAAACTGGATAGGCTCCCATCAAGCCAGAACATGAAGTAGGATCAAAACCCCTTGCCATTGACCTTGGCTTCTCATCAGTCCTCATTGTTCATGGCTTTTTTTGTCACTAGTTGTTATTGACTATATAATATACTCAGTTCCTTTCCAGTTACTACTTACTTATGGTACTTGGTACAGGAGGTCATTCCTTGAATGCCACTGCCTGTGTATGTTCAGTGGCCTCTCAGATGGAAGTGTCCATTCAGTGTGGAGCATATTCTGTTTTCTCCTAGGAATCACATGTGGTTTCCTCTGCAAGACATGGTTCAGCCTCGTCATTTATACTTTTGTGGTTGAAAACAACAGAGTTTTTTGGCAGTAAAATTGATTGAATTTGGTAATTCATTTTCACATTTCCGTGATCCACAGGAAGATATTCTTTTTTTATAAAAACTAATGGCTGGAAGACTGTTTATTTTCCTTGGTACCACAGAAATTTTGGGAACTTGTCAGCTGTAATAATACATTACAAATTTGCTAAGTTACAAAACCTAAATTGTAAAGCAGTGCAGCACAGTTGTGAAAGGATTGTTTGGGGGAGGATGTCTGTGAGTATGTGAGTGTGTGTGAGACAGAGGGGGGGAGAGAGAAAGAGAGGGAGGTGTGTGTAAACAATTTTATAACTGTCTTCTTAGCATAGATATTTTATGCAAAATGGCAACATCCAATAGTATTTCAATGTAAAATATTATCTGATGAACCCATAGATGAAGCAATAGGAGAGGCCTAGTCAGAAGATATCCAATGATTTTTAACAAAACTGTTTTTTCAACAACAAAACTGTTGTTCTAATTCTCTTTTCCTATTTTTGCCTCAAATTCCCCACTTCTAACAATTTCTATGGCATACACAGGAGCCTGGTATATTTCAGATACAAAAAGCTGCATCAGCCCTCTTCCAGTACAAAGAAGTGTCCTGTGATGAACTGAAAATAGAAATACACTGCCATTTGTATTGCTCATTTATATCTTATTTTCAGTATTTTAAATATAAAATATTTTCTAAAACAGTGCACATGACTGAAGAAGGAAGCATCACAACTTTTATTTTTCTCCAGTTGGGAGGAGGTTTTAGGTTTACATCTGTGGATGGTGGCAAAGCTGCACAGTTAACAGCACGTCCTGCTTCACTGGACATCTGAGTTCAAGTCTCAGCTTCTGCACACCAATGACCAGTGACTACAATCACCTGTTACCCCAGATCAGGGGATCTGACACTCCTTTCTAGATTTTGAAAGGACCTGTACTAACTCACACTCACATTACCACAGCCTCTATACACTAAAAATAACATGAATCATTAAAACAAAAACAAAAAAAAAAAACCACTTATGGTCTTATTTTTATCTTGGATTCTTGACATTTTTCCCACAATATTTTTTCATGAACTCTCAAGAAATATTCATAGAGAAGGTATTAATAATAGTTAATTGTTTAAAGTATTTACTATTATATGCAAGTCTTCATTTAAGTTATATATGTAATATGTTATTATTTATATGTATAATATTATTTATCATATTAGTTCTAAAAGGTGATATAAACATTACATTTATTTTATATATGCAAAAATAAAACAAAAAAGAAGCTCATGTAACTCTTCGATTGTTTACCTACAGACTCTATAGTTTAAATCCTCTGGCTCTATTGGCCTCTTGGTGAACAGAGTTTTGTAGATGTCTAACAAGGTTTCCTTGCAAAGTAGTATTAGTCCTTAAGAGGAATGCCACAGTTTATAACTTCTGGATAGTCAAGGTGGAGAAAGAGAATGACACTTGAACTACTTTTGCAATGTTTCATTTTCAACGGAAGCAAGTACCAGTAGATACTTCCAGCTAACTCTTGCCAATTGGCCACAGATTCTGTGCTGTACAAGCACTCTTCAGACACGCTGCCATACTCAGTGAGTGCTGACTGAGAGTAACAGTATTTAGAAAACAACCAAGAGTCTGTTAACCCTGCACCATAACTATGACAAAATCAAAATGCAAAGCCGAGAAGGTGGAGCGATGAGGTGTGTAGCTTACGGTCTGTGAATATCTTCTGCCAGTTACTACATTACAGACAAGCACATATCCATGATCATTTCACATGGTAGTGTTAGAGACAACAGATACAAAACAAAGTCTAAGGATGCTTACATCAAAGAAAGGATAATGCAAGAATTGGTCATAAAGTGACATTTTACTTAAAATTACTTGTACAAATTACTCATATTTATAAATTCTCATTACCATTTATTTTAGCAGCAACAATATAGGGTAACATTTATAAATTTGATTGTGATAATTAAGTACTTTTAATTTATTATATTTCCATTATGTTGCTTCTTATTCTTACAGTTACTTAGCTGACAAAATATTGGAGGTAACATGAATGCCAAAATCATTCATAGCTAAATATATGTATGTATATGTGTGTATGGATAACTAAGCTATTTCCTCTGGAGTAACCAATCTAAGAAGCTGAAATTCTCTCAGTATTTGGTTATTGCTTTTCTAGTATGTGAGCAATAATCAGTGCATACTGGTGGAAATTTGGTGTAGCAATATTGAAAGGACAAAAGAAATAGCAAAACTTCTCTATAAAAATGGCCCTTTTGGTGGTTGAAATCTCAATGAAAAAATATTAGTTGTGCTTTCTTAATGTGTTGCATCAATACTCGTTCTGTCTTGAGCAACTATTTCTCAAGTTGTACTTTTAACTAAACCACTATGCTAGTAAAGGGCACATGGAGATGGCTCTTACTCTGCATTAGTGGGGATGTAAGAAGTTTGAGGAACAAAAAGTAAAACAAATTAACATGGGCATTTAAAGTTCTCTGTGACTCATTTTGAGAGCTTCAAATGCACCTTTCAGGCTCAAGAGACAGACAGTGCCTAGAGTAACTGCATTAGTTTTACCTGTGGCACAGGTCCTTTCCCACTACAGCCTTCTGCTTACTTAAGAAAAATCATTGATAATCTCAGTGATGAATTGAGATTTGAGAAGAAGAACTGGATAACATCATTATGCAGTCTTGTCCACTACATACTTTGACAGAACTGCTAAGTTATTAAACTGCATTTTATGACCTAGTTTTTGGCATTTTAGCTTTGAAAAACCTGACATAGGAAGAATGTGCTAAGGGAAAACCGTAAAGTCCTAAAATAAATAGCAAGCAAGTCATAAGATAAATTTATTTCCTTTCTATTTACAAAGAAAGAAGATATACTCTTCAAGATTTATTTTCTTTTTGTTTTATTCTTTAAATGAGAAGTCACGTTTAATGATATATATCTTTATATAGCATATATATAGTATCACTTAAATATGTATGATATGTAGTAGATAGTATCTAGGATTAGGTTTCCATAGAAAGTTCAGCTCTATAAAAATAGAAACTTCAAGAAAATCTTGACAAATTAATGGCAGTACCCACATTTTTTAGCTCAACAGGATGGGATCGTCACAATGGCACTTCTCAAAGACCTTGCTCTGTAAAAATTGTCTTTTTTTTTTTTTTTAACCAAGTTACTCCCTATGGACATTGCTTTAGCAAATTTTCCATGGATAGCTATTTCACTTTATTTCTTCTCCATTATTTTATCTATTATTTCCTGTCTAATCATGCTGAAAATATTATATCATTCTTGTTTTGCATTGGGGAAGGGGTGATGCTGAAGTTAATGTCATAGCAGAAACTTGCATTACATAGATTTATACAGTCTTTTCATCTGTTTTACTTTTCTTCATAGAATTTTATAAACCCATATATAAACACTTTGAACTGGACATAAATAATTTAGAGAAGTTATAATGAAAATAGTGACATGAATAATGACAATTTATAATTGCCCCTTTTCTGTTTGGAAAGGCAATATCATAGTTATATGTGTGTGTCCTTCAACTAGTAATTGTGTATCTGATTTAAGAGTGACTTGGCTGAATGTTTCTTCCAACCAGTGACTTATTATCATTGCATCCATCTCTTGTGGAACCTCTTCTTTTTGTGGCTTTCTTCAGGAAGAACCACTGACTGTACAGTACAGCTGTATTCCTTTTGCATAACAAATTAATGAGCTTTCGGCTTATTCCCAGCAACAGCCAAGGGCTGCCATACAAAATAATGATCTCATACAAAATGTTACGTTGTGTTTCCCCTGCTAACCCCGAAGTGGTCAGCCTTTTTTGGCTTGACATCCTGAAACTGTGCAGGTTCTTCATTGGAGGCTGGCCTCCATAGACAGGTGCTTGTCACAATTTGGCTGAGTTCCAGGTCTTTGTTGTTGGGGATGTTACTGTAACATCTGTTGAGTATGACACGTATCTTGTTATTCTCATCAATCTTATGTATTTGGGTGTCCTTTCCAGGCTGTGATACACACTGTATAGCTCAAAATCTATACAATGTAAGAATTCAAAAGGAAAATAGTGCATGAAGATACTTTGTTTTCAATGTGACTTTGATGTTGGGGAACTGTAAAAATCTTAAACATTTTTTTTAATGTAGCATTTGACCAGTTTTTTGTAGAATTACCAAATTTACTTACAGGTATTGGTAATGTGTGTGTGTGTGTGTGTGTGTGTGTGTGTGTTTGTGTGTGTGTGCTTAATGCATGCTAGACAAATACTCCACCTCTGAGTTTTATACTCAAACCTTCCATATTTTTATTAAGTATTTCAGGCTGGATTTGAAAATATTGTCTTTTTCATTCTGCTTCTACTATGCTGGAATTGCAAGGATTTATCCTCACCCAATTAAAATATGAAGCTCCAAGGTGTTCAATTTTAAAACGATGTAAAGTTTGTTAAGTCAAGTAGTCACAGCTTCCATCTTCATATTTTAATTACTGATTTAGAGATTTTTTAATTTCTGATATCAAACTCAGAGCCTCATGCATGATCAAAAAGTGTTGATTCTACCCCTGAGCCCTGTTTCCAGCCTTCCAATTTCATATTTTAAAAGGCCATTGATTATGTTATAAAAACCTTTAATACATGTAGCAAGAAAAAATTATCTGATGAAATGAGAATATTGATACTACCTATATTAAAATATTTCTGTGGTCTGAAGAATTCGCAATAATGTGAAAACTTCTTATGTAAAATAGAGACTAGCATTGATGACTGCTGGAAAGAGAGGAGGAAGAGTATGCTAGAATTTGATTAGAAGAGAAGAGTATCCTCCTATTTACCCTTGGTAAATATCTCATAAACGAATAAAGTGTGAAATCCCTTTTTACTCAATACACAAAGAGTAGAATTAACTATTTTCATCTTTTTAATTTTGGATTTTTTAATTGTGAAACAAACAGATGAAAACTGAATACTTTGAAAACTATACAATACTATTAATTAAACTTGGGAATAAATAGTAGTAATATCTATGTTGGCTACCAGTTATTACTTGATTATTTGTTTGCTTTTTGATGATAGGATGGACAGCCCAATAATTCTAAATCCCATACCATGATTTGGGAGTCATATGCCAGTTACCTCATAAATTTCAAATCAAATGAATTTAAAGGTTTGTAATGTCATGTGATATATACTTTCAAAATGTAATCATCAGGAAGATAAATATTACAATATTTATAAGCAACATCGTGCAAGTTAGATTATAGATAAAACTCTTGTGACCATGATATTACAAGAAATTCATGAAATAAGATGGAATTATTTCTGTTATATATTATTCCAAAGGTGAGGGATTTACCTGATAAAATGGCATTTTTTTGCAAGGTTTTTCAGAAGTAAAGGTTTATGCATCCTTGATGCTCATTCATCACCTAGAAGATGCTTCTCATCTGTGGAACCAGATATAGACAACTTATGGAATGGTGTTCATATCCAGATTTATCTGGAAGAAATTTCCCAATTCAATCTTGTATAACTTAGTTAAGTGGTCACATCTAGTTGAATGCAGAGAAATTAATGTTTTTTTTCTTCCTTTTTTATTTTTTCCAAGGCCGGTTTATTATGTGCAGTTCTTGCTATTATGGAACTCACTTTTTAGATTAGGCTGGCCTTGAACTCACAGAGATCCCTCTGCCTCACAAGTCCTGGGATTAAAGGCATGCGCCACCACTGCCCAACTATATTTCTTATTATTTATGTAATTATTAATAATCTATTTTTCATACCAATTTATGGCTTATCACTTTATATCTATGTATATACACACATATATTTAAAACAATCACATACATATATGTATATTGTACACATTATATATAATATACATATATTATATATACATAAAAAAGAAAAAATAAGTCAGTGACTATATATACCCTAGAAAAGATTCCCTGATAAATAATTAACCAAAAATACTTTATTTTTTAATCCCTATTTTATGAATATTCATAGCTTCTCATTTTATCTCTTTAATCTATAATCTAATCTACATCTATCATTTGCTGTACTTCTCTCTGCACTATTATGCATTCTAAGAAGAGATTATGAGCAGAGTTTTATATGCTTTGAATTATGATAGCAGGTCTATTTGGTTTTGTGGAAATATATCTATTTTCAGTTAATAATTCAATACCATATTTATATTAAATCTACATATAATAACTTTAAATCTTGTATAATATCTAAGACAAATAAAGATGGCTTGGAAATATGAAAGTGATAATTTTGTCTTTTCATGTGTTATAAACATTTCTGAGTTTTGACAGCTGGATCTCTGTCTGTGGTTTTCAGATCACTTCTTCCATGATGCAGTTGTCTGATAAGTCTGTCTTGGTTTCTTGTGAGTCTTGCTAGTAGATTTGATGAGAGCAGTGGATGCCTAAAACTGACCTCACAGACATCCATCAGGAATTCATTAGTTTTTCAGTGTGCCACAGAAGAATTGCAAATGTGCTCAGAGAATCAGCATACCGTAAAACTTTGCAGCAGGCCCACCTAGGAAGACTCACTAACCTATAGATGTCATGTTACATTATTAATATAAATTGTACAATTCATTACTAGAAAAAATAAAATGCTTCTTGCTTATGTGCTACCTGTAAAAAATGTGAGAGGGAATACTTTAATCAATTCCCTGAATTCTGAAGTACAGCTGGAAGTATATAATTACAATGGGCTTTCCTAAACCAGGGTCTGGTAATAGAATTTGATGAAACCTTTGCTTATCATTGCTGAGTTATAGAAAACCCAATGTTATTATTTAGAATGATCTAAATTTAAATATTTCCAAACTGAAAATGAGCTCCTTTAACTCCTTAAAAGCTTTCAATTCTTCTATTATTTTTAGATGAATACTAAATACAGTCCAATTTCAGTTTCAATTTATGTTGGTTTATGTTCCAATTTACTAAAATATAAGTTTTTAATAAGAATTTTGTGAAATGGTAAATCATTACATCACTTTAGCAAAATCCACCTAAATGAAACCTTGACAATGTTCAATGTATATTTATTCAAAGCATACCTCCTAAGACATTTCATACCAGCTCAAATAACATTATAAAATCTTATGAGATATAGGGAAACATTTATGTTCTGATGTACTGAATGATGGTATAAACATCATAACATACTTTGGAGAAATGTTTCTTCAGAGCCCTTTTCTGTGTTATTATTTTTCTCTTGGTAATGATGCATTTTCGCATCAATCCCTCAAGTAAACTTGATATATATCTAATACCAAAACTGAAATCTCAGACCCTGGAGGGGACCACTTTATTATGGTCACCAACATGGCCATGCTTTCAGTCTGTTTGAAGTGGATATGTTAATGCTGGCATTTTCTTGTTGGACTCGGTTTACTGGGAAACACTACTGAAGACACTACTTCACTCCCGGCCATCTCTCATGTACTGCACAGGTTCCACTGTGTCCATTCTTGTAGCCAGATATGATGGATAGGAATGGCCGGTGCTCTTAACAGATACGATGCTGGACTGTACACTGCAGCCATTACATAAACATGCTAGTTTTCTAAAAATGTTCATCCAGTAACATTTCTTCTCAGCTACCAGCTTTTCTCTGTCCCATTCTGAACCCTCCAATGTAGCTACTATTTCATTCAATTTGGAGTCATAAGCTTGCACAATGCTCATCTTTATATTGATAAAATAATTATTCTTATTAAATTATGACACTTAAGAATGAGAGTATATTTAAAACAATTTACTTTGTGATTTTATTTTGTGTTGTCATCATAGTTCATTTTTTGTAAACAAAGAACATTTTGTTGTGTAACAGGATTTATATTAGTAATTAATTACCTATCTATAAAGTCTGAATCTAGTACTTGTCTATAAAAGGGCACAGTATGTGAGAACTAATGAAGTATTACATGTGTGAGAATATAACATTACACATGAGTCTAATATTTTTTGGGGAAAATTTTTACTGTCATTCAGAATCTGGAAAATATTTCCATTATTAAAATATTTCAAATCACTTCACCAGTACTATTGTATTTTCTTCCTTAAAGCAATTTTAGGAAGTTATTAGAGAAAGGTATAAATACGTGCATATGTTTGATTATTAAAGATTGGAAATTGCATTATTTTAAACAAAATAGTCTTAATTATTAAATTTATACTGCTAATCATTTAAATGCAGTGGTAGAGGTGAAATCATTTCACAGGATTTAATTTGTAGTCTTAATTAACTCTAGTTAGTGATATTGTCTTTAAATATCTACTGTACCTATGGGAAGAATTTAATGAGCATAAACTGAACTATTCTATGTATGGTGTAGTTTTAACCTCCTCTGTATTAGTCTTTGCACTGGATTGTTGTATGTACACTTAGTCTTTAATATACACCATAGCATTGTATGCATGGTACAGTACTTTATCTACTATAGAATACTCTTCTTACACTGCTGTCTTAATCAGCATGCACTGGACTAGTGTATGTGTGGTTCTCTGTCTTAACCAGTATATCAGGAACTAGTGTGGTTATGGTGAAGTTTTTCACTAGCATACACTGGATTTCTCTCTTACTGGATGTTCCTAATTTTTAAATAATCTTATCTGAAGTTTCTGTTAATATATTCTATTATAGAAGTTTATTTCAATAAAGTAGCTATAGCTGGTGACACAAACTTGAGAGTGCTCTTTAGAGATCAGACAACGCCCATCACTGATACATGTACCTTATTGTATTCTAATTTGCCACTTCAATGGATAATGACCACAACAAATTAAATGGAAGTCCCGCAAACACTGAATGATGTGAGATAAGTGTATTTAAGACACAGACAAAATTGTACTCAAAAGTAAGATTGTATTGTAACACTAAAGCAGTATATTAGATCAAGCCATAGAGCCAAACTGACTTCCTCTGGGTGGTGGCTTGTTTGGTAAGCCCACAGGGAAGGAAGTTGGTCTTCTTAAGGCCCTGGCTTTATTTTCTTTGTTTTGCAAACATTTCAAGATTAGGTTGCTTACCAGTTGTGCCTGTTATCATTGATGGTTCCAGTTTATACATGGGTAATTGTTGGTTATTGGAACAAAGGCTCATGAAAAGCTATGTGATTAATCGTAAGGTACTTTATTTTATTTTTCATCTTAGTCTTTGAGTCACTTTTCACCATTAATTTTCTTTAATTAGCAATTACATTAAAACATCCCTTAAATCAGCTGCCTAGACAAATAATACAGATTTCTGTAAAGACAATAACTATTAATGGATGCTTTTGTTCAACCTAAACCTCATTTTTATGATCACATTATTTAGGTATCATAGAATATAAGCAAATTGGTTATTTATATGCTGAGCCTTGTATATAATATTATTGTTTCATTTAATAGTAGCCACTTGAATAACTAAGTTGACTCTTCTCTTAATTTCTTCAAGGTTGAAAGTAAACTTTAATCCATTATACTACTTTCCAGTGCAAATGATTCTCAAAAGAATTGGCATTTTTCATTTCATTCAGTGTTTGGCCACAGAATCTGCCCAGAAATGTATGGCAATACTTCAGGACAAACAATCAAATATTTTATCCCCAGCTGCCCTTACAACACACCTTTGAACTAGTAGCTACCTTGTGATGCCTCATTAGACAGAATAATTGTGGCAGGAGTGTGACCTTGTACCTGTGAAGCAGTCTCTCACTTTGTGGTGGGGAGAGGAACTAACTGGGGCAGACCAGATATTGTAAGCCATTCATTCTCATTAGACTGCCAGCTAAAAACTCCAGGAACACACCCGATTTGTCAAAAATGCAGGAATGTATTGAAAGCCTTTATATATCTGCCTCTCATAGGAACTGTTTTGAAGTACATGAATTATCTTTTATACTCAGATAAAAATAACATGACATTATGTTTGCTGTAGTAAAGCTCCACACTTGTGTTTACACTGATTTGCGATTAATCACCAATGAGAATTTTGTAGATATTTTTCCCTTAGTTGCCTGTAGATCTAAATGTTAGAAGTTATGCTGGGTGATCCTTTAAAAAGATTGTAGAAGTGACATTCTTTTTGTTCCTAATATTTGTGCATTATCAGTTCTCCTTTACTTGTTTTTAATGGAAATGGAGAATACATGTTTTCTTAAAACTGATGGTAATGAGATCTTTTTAATTAAAATTAAAGATATCATATTATTGGATTGTTTAGAATGTAATGACTTTGGATGCAATAGCTGCTAATATCAATAAAGCTTGAGAGTGAAAGTTCCAAGAATGCATAGAAAGGAGTTGAGTCTTTTCGGGAATAAAGTATATCAATACTTTCTTTTCCTGCAATGACTTGATTTTGCTGAGTGCCAGCACACATTTGTCAAAACTTAAAAGGAAGGTTTATAATGACAATGAGAGAAAAATATTTTCTGTTGAAAGAGGAAAGAGCATCAGTTTAGGGAAGGCAACACCCTCACAATTGAAAATTTCATATANNNNGAATTTTTCTAAGGAATTCAGATTTTACTTCAAGGTTTTCTCTTCATTTAAAAATAGTTAATTAAAACCTCTTGGCTCAAATTCCAAATAATGTTCATCTGCCAAAATTCTAAAAGAATTAATCTCCATATTAATATGAAGTGTCTCACATTTGATGACCTCAAAATTACTGTTCTCTTCTTAATTCAGCCTGAAGGATTAGGGTTAATCAGCCTGTAACTACACAGTGAAGACATCTTTGTATTAATAGTAAAGTAGGGTGTCTAGTGTTCATTGTGTTATACCCAAGGCCTTATATGAACAAAATAGCTTCTCACAGTCTTTTGTTTGTTTGTTTTGGTTTTTTCCATGCAGGGTTTCTGTGTGGCTTTGGACCCTGTCCTGGGACTAACTCTTGTAGACCAGGCTGGCCTCAAACTCACAGAGATCCGCCTGCCTCTGCCTCCCCAATTCTGGGATTAAAGGCGTGCACCACCAGCACCTAGCTCTTCTCACAGTTTTTACTGTAGGAATTTCCATGTGCCTGTCCACTTAGATATTCATTCGATTTACTATTTACTGGCCTATTTACTGGTTCAAGCAAGTGCATCATTGCTTTCTTATTGGAATCATGGTTTACATATATAAAACATGAACTTTATACCTACTCATAGTTTTGTTAAAGTTACAAAATTGTCTCATGCCAAGTATGGAGCATAACAATACAAGTATGGTGTATAATTATGCATATAACTCCTGCATGTGAATATGCAGAAATTCCAGGCCAGCCCGTTCTACATGGTAGGTTTCAGTCAAGCTGGCTACATAGTGAGACCCACCCTGCCACCTTTCAAAAGAAAACAAACAAACAAACAAACAAATAACAATGAGCATTTCAGGCTCTATACAGACCACCTCAAATATAATTTTTTATGAGTCTGGGAGATCTTTCTGTGTTTCCTGCTAGACTGGGAAGGACTACTCATACCATAAGCCTGTCCCTGTCGTATTTGAATGACTTGCCATTGTGAGTGTGTATTCTGGCAAAGGATAAACTCAGTTACACTTAGTCCCATATATTGGCTTGTCTCTTACCTGTAACTGAGATCACATCCTTTTATTTACGAGATGTTGAAGATTTTTGGTTTCTTTTTAGTATAAAAGTTTTTTTTTAAAGCAGTTTCTTCTACTGCATTACCTTCATAAGGAAAATATTGCTGAATTTTAAATACTTCTTTCATATTATGTGGGGCTAACACAGTGGGGTGTCCTCAGGAGCACCTTGTAGTCCAACACTCTATCTGGCACCTTTATCTACCCTTTCAGTTTGAGTTCCTTCCCATTAAACCCTTTCCTGAAGGTATGGAACCTCTATTCCTAAAGTATTTTATTTGGGGTGAATCAAAACATTTTTTGTGTTGTTCCTGGTCTGGGTGGTGGTGATTTGTTTTGTATCTGTTTTTGCTTGTTTGCTTTTTTCTGGAGGTTGGCAAGATTGCTTAGTGGTAAAGACCCTTCCCTGGTAATCCTGGCAACCTAAGTTCAGTCTTGAGTACCCTTAGGTAAAAACAGAATGAGAGAACTGGCTCTACAAAGATGTTCACTGGCCTTGACATCTGCACCGTGGCACATGCCACCTCTTCTCCCTCACACACTTAAAATTTATGCACAGTAATGATGATGATGATGATGATGATAGTAATAATAATAAAATAAGTTTATCACATTTATATACATTTTACAATGTTTTCTTTTTCTTCAAAGGGAGGCCTTCCACTAATTAACTACCCACAAGTGTCGTTTTGGTACTTACATACAAAAGCTAGCATTCATTAGCTGAAATGCTTTCAGGACCACACATCTGTGAGTGATTCAGCTGCTGTTTCTGCACAGTTTCTCATAAGTCTGAAGTGTCATGTCAGGGGTGGTGAACTTGAACATCTCATGCCTAACTGGGGCAGGAAAGATCTACCTCTAAGCTGTGATTAATCACATGTGGGTTCCTTTCTCTGCATATACCTTGAAAGGATGACAAGATGAACTGAGGACATTCATAGAAAGTAACACTACATCTTTTATGACTTTTATAGAACTGACTCACTAAGTGAAGCTCAAAAAGGAGGGAATAGTAGTATGGGACTACCAGAAAGTCAGATCATGGTGCCACCTGGAGCTTACTATGGGAAGTGGTACTTTCTTCATGGTGTGACATCTTCTCTCAACAAGGCAACTTTACCATATCATACAATAAACAAGATTATCTGTATCTAGAGGTTTCTCTCCTGCCTATCAGTTTTGAAAAATTACTCTGGGTTTTAATACTAATTAAAAACTGTTTGTTCTATTAGCTCAAGCTTATTGTTAACTAGCTCTTACAACTTAAATTAACCCATTTCTATTATTCTATATTTTACTACGAGGCTTGTGGCTTGTTGATTTGCATCTTGCTTCTCTTGTGGATGCTTGTGTCTCCCTCGACTCTGCCTTCTTTCTCTCTTTATTCAGTTTGACTTTCCTGCCTAGTTATATTCTGCCTTGCGATAGGCCAAAGAAGCTTCTTTATTAACCAATGGTAATAAAACATATTCACAGCATACAAAGGGGCATCCCACATCAGCCATGTTTATAAGTGCTCTGACTTGAAGTGTTTCTGACAATTAGCTCTATAATTTGTAACTTTCTGAATCTGCTTATTTTGAGTCCATATCATTTTTAAATACCAAAAACAAAACTAAAGGAAATGATGAGATTCACTGAGTATCTTCCATCAGCAGATTGTGTACTACTGAGGCATTTATCCACACCAGAGTATGCACTATGTACATACACAGGCAGCAGTATGTACCAGTGAGATATTTCATAAGCTTACAAAGTGATCCCATATCCTCTTCTTTCTTTTTATCAAATTATCAATTAGTTTAATGCTTGATAGAACAGAAATAAATTTCAAAGTCAAACAGTATGTGCTCACTTGAAGAAAATATAGTTACCTAATGGTTTGTTCATAAGTAATGAAAATGGATGCATCAACATTCCCACATTGTTGGTTGAAGCCCACATTATACAATTCTCCTGACAACTCTTAGCGCAATCAGAGGAAAGAGTATAAAATGGTATGAGACCTAGAGGAAAATGCCAAATTTGCTAGATACGTTAGCATCTCCTTGCATGTTTCCCATCTGCCTTGGCTTTGGCATAGTTCTCACCTATAAACTCCTTTATAAAACAAGAAATTTCTAGACTGATGTTTTCAATGCTATCTGACTAGGGTCAATCCTTCCTCTATTCTTTTCTTTAAATTTGTCCTGCATTCCTAAATGTACTCTGCAATTTTAGCTGGGTATACAAACAAAAGCACTTACCACTGATAGGACAATGATGACAAAACAAAGTGGTGATTTCCCCCAAAGTCAACTCAGCTAACCAATGAGTTTATTGGGATTGTTTACAGAAGTATGGGTGACTGAAAAATAGCATCATCACTTGAGAGCTCATCCCAGCGTGAGTGACAAGTCAGAAACCTCAATCTCTGCAGTGCCCTGCACAGTTTGAAAGCAGGTTATCTTGTCAGAGACTCCTCTGCCCAGTTACTTTTACTGATTATATGAATGTAGGGTGGGTCTTTTTTAATTCAGGACCTTCCTAAAATGGGTAAGTTATTCACAGTCTGAGTCTGGAACTTTGAAATTTAGATTTTTTTTCCTACCCCATTTTTGAAGAACTTTCTCCTTTTAGACAGAATATTTCAGTTAAAAATAATTTGCTATAAAACATCAAACTAAAGGGGGGTGTACAAAGAAATGAAGAGTGGGAGAGGGGTATTCAGTGAAGGTTGAGTTAGTGGCAAGAAGAGGAGAGTGGGGGGATTTGCGTTTTGGTAAACTATATCTGCATTTGCATTTCAGTTAATAGTAGCTGTGTCATTCTCTACTGGAAATAGGTGTGACGCTGAAGTGAGAGTTTAAATGTCTATTGCTTATGTAAGAAGAAAAAAAGTGTACTTTAAAAGTAAATTGATGAAAAGTGAATAAGCACATTATAATTTGTTCCCATCATAAAATATTGTACAGCAATACAACAGACAAAAACTGCTGATACAGTGAAGAATGTGAATGAATCTCCAAAAATGAACACGTATTGAAAATCCAAAGATAGCATAGCATACATACTATAATTTTATTAGCATAAAGTTCTGAGGCTGTCAAGACTAGTTCCTAGTGTGTGAAACAATATCAGTAATATTTTAGTTATTTCAGAGAGGGAAGATGTGGAAAATATACCACAAAGGACCAAGGAATACGCTTAGGAATAGAAGGTTGTCCTATATGTTGGAAGAATAATTACAAGGTATGTATGAATGCAAAATAATCATATAAAGCAAGTGAATTTGAAATTATATAGATTATACACCAGCAAAGTTAGTCTTTTAACTCTAAAAATATCTTGGTAGGCCAAGTTTACTAGTACATATTATTAATTTTGATAAATATCGTGAATTCTTGATTTATTCTTAGTAGCAGTGCTTAGCACATGTGAGGCCCTGAGTTAGATGTCAAAATTCCCACCTCCCACAATATAAGAACACAATGTGCACATCAGCCTTAATATTGTAATCCATATATTTTCTTACCACAGTGCAATTTAAATCTTGCTGATTATCATTTTATATTTAGGGAATGTGCCTCAGAAGTTTGATTTTATGATTATTGCTGTTTCAGTTGGCATATTCTCAACTGTAGAACATTAGACCTGGCTCATTTGCTTATTTTTAATTACCTTTTGTTCTTCTTTTAACTTGATTTTCTGTGTCTTATATAGTGCCTACAAATGAAGGCACATAAACATTAAAAAAAGTGCTTACCACATGTTCTGAAGAGTCCCAGGAAGACATCTCATGTGCTCAAGTATAAGCCATTGCTTGCCCTCTGTTAATGTTTCCTTCTCTTCTCAACATTAGCTAAGTCTCAGGCTAGGTAAACTGTCTCCCTCCTATAGATCATAATGCCACCTCACCCACCAGAGTCTCTCTGGTTTCCACTGGACCCTGTGCTGCTGTTTTCTTTCATAGATTTTTTTTTTTTTTTAAATTGGGACATGTGCACTGTTACTATAGTGATTCACTGTTGAACTGGATCAAAATGCCTCCTCTTTTTAGTTTTCTCTTTTGCTTCGTTACGGTTCGGCTTCCTCTGCAATACAGCTTTAGACATCCTATTGAAATAGCTCCTTCCTTTACCTGTGAGCTCCTTTCCCAATATTTCTTTGCTCCATAACATATCAATGTGAAACTGAATTCAGGTTAATCTGAATGCCAGATTCCACACTTCACTGAAAACGTTCTTTCTTTGACTGATACAAAAGTTCTGTTACTGGGTCAAGATCAAAGCATTGTTCTCCATTTTGTAGACTCTTCTCTTTCAAGGAGACTTTCAGTTCCCCTGATGAAAGATTTCTCTAATTTCATTTGCCCTGATATATAGACACAAACACATTCAATTCCACTATTTCAGGTTACCATGGAATTTTCAACTGCTTTTACATTAAGGGTGATTCTATTTTTACTCAGATTTTAAATCCTATTGTAATGAAGAAGCCTAGACAGGACACATAAGGATCTTGATTGAGTTTATCCCCACAAGTCAGTGAGTCTATTCTTATTCATCATTTTCCTACGTGATGTAAAACAATAATTCTACGTTAACATATTAGGTAATATCTCTTCTGAAGAAATAAAAAATCATATAGATATATATACATACATATATAAATGCATATGTTTTGCAAAGACAAAAACATGTCTTTAGAAGGTGGCTCAGACATTTTTGTTTGAGGTTCATACTATGGATATGAAGCCAGAGAGTCTTTTACTGGAAAACCAGGCATTTGGATAAAATGTTTATGACTTTTAATATCTTTCTTCCCACTTTGGGCATATTGAAGATAATTTTTTATACTAGTATATACTTAGCAACTCAATGTACAGCAAAATGCATTTAGTGCTGAGCAGTGGTCTACTCTGAGTGTTATATACTCTTAAATTCCCCATCTTTAAAATCTAAATATGTTGTTACAATTGCAGAAAATTTCACATACAGGCTTGAATTTTATGTCTGAGCCATTTTCACAGACAATTGAGAGTTGTTTTTGGCTCATTTAGTTATCCATCATAGGTAAGCTACAGAGGCACTTTAATTGGCCAGCATTGGCTGTTTGTGTATTTGTTTACTAGAACTTAAAAGACATTAACTAAGTGGAAAATTCCCACTTTCAGAACCATTCTCTTGGTCATGAGTATACTATTATATACTTAGTATTACTTTAGAAATAGTATAGATTTTTGGATTCATGCTTTAAGAGCTATAATATGGTATCTAACATTTAACTGTATACTGGGTGATTTGAGTTAATTCAGCAGCAACCCCAAGACCACTCCTTCATTTCTTATTAAATGTTCATTTTCGGTTATACATTGTGTAAACATGGTCTTGAAGAAAATATAATTAAATCCTAATGATGTAGGTCATACCATAACTTACTATAGCTAAAATACTATATTTGCTCTCCAGTATACCTTTCATATGTCACTTTATATCCTATGCAATAATCTTGCCTGTAGTCTATTGGTCAATAGGATCCATGGATCTTAACCTTAAGTATTGTGATGGTAGCCTTTATATATGATCTACACCTCCATCTGATAAACAAGGAATATGAGTTTTAATCTGTTTGGAGAGCTCTTTACTTAAACTGTACCTACTCAACATGTTTACCTGGTCTAGGTAGACTGAAAGTGTGAAAGGCAGAGCCCACTTCCTGAGTTCTGCCTTTTGAAGATGCTGTTCAGGGTGGCACAGAGTGAAAATGAATGCAGTCCATAGTGGGCAAGAGTATATCACCTGTTGCTGTTGACCCGAGCAACTTCTCAAAGTCACAGATTTTTTTTTTTGAAAGAATAACCTATGCACCAAAAAGCTATTGTTAAATGTTGACTCTAGATACTTGGACCAGACTCTTTGACAGGGCCTCATAAGCTGCCATGTGATGTTAAAATATTTCCTTTTCATTCTTTCTCCTTTTAATTCTTATTGTTGTTGCTGTTATCACTATATTTTTAGGACTAAATCTTCATGTTTAAGCTATGAATTTTGCTTGAATCAAATGCAGCATATTAGGGGCTGAGGTCTTGTTGAAGACTTAGATTCTGTTTCTAGCACTCATGCTGGAGGATCACTTTTGCCCATAGTTTAGTTCCAGAGTATCTTTTAGGGCCTTGTGGATTCCTGCATAAATGTAGTTTATATACATACAATCAACTGTACACACATATGTATAACATCAAATAAATAAATCCTTAATAACTCACATACAAGATATTAGAGCTACCATTGTTCCTCACTAAACTCAAGTTGATAAGTTATTTTTATTAAACCCTCCATAGCAATTTATTTCTATCTTATGTCTTTGTTTCTGTCTGTCTTTCTGTTTACCTATCCATCTCTATCTATCTATAATCTATTTATATCTATCTATCTATCATCTATATCTTTCTATCTATCATCTATCATCTATCTCATCTATCTATCATCTATTTACCTACCTATCTCTCTGCCTATCATCTATCAATTTGTTAAATACACATGGATGAGTGAATATAACTGTTTCCAGGTTAGTGTGGTGCTAAATATTTTAGTCTTTTTAGATGGGGGATCATCTCCAGATACTCAAGCTTTTGATATGTGCTATACAGCTGAAAGTAGCAACCTTGGCGGCCAGCAATTCTGATTTATTCATGTGTCATATGTCACAATGGGTTGATACCTGCCTCATGGCCTTTGCCTTCACCTTCACTGTACTGATTTAATAACACCTCAAAGAACTTGTTAATAGTGGCATAAGCTCAGATTTTAGCATCCATATTCTATTTATCAAAATTTATATTTTAGGGAACTTGATCAAATAGCTTGTCTTCAACTTCTACTTTTGATTTGTTAGAGAAGTATGGTTGAGATATTCTATGTAAGGCTTCAAATGATGAATGAAATTGTGTCATTTACTGTTTTATAGGGACAAGATAGAAAGTATTATCTTTATAAATAGAATAGCTGTAAGTCTGAAAGTTCATGTTGATGACAAATACTGGTTAAAAACAGTTGGTCATATATATGTGTATATGTGTGTTTTCTCGTGCATAGAAGTACATCATCTTTTTAGGTTTGTCAGTCACTCTTTTCTTTGTGGTAAGATGACATAATGAACCCCCTTCTCTTCAGTCATTGTTTCATTTCAGTTTTCAAGAATATTTTATTCCCACAAGCAAGAATATTTTATTACCGCAAACCTGTTAAAATATACCAAGAATATAGCTTAGGTCTCTAAATACCCCATGTCATTTTAGTTTGTTTCCCTTAGGAATATGGTGGTCACACAAGCTACTTTATGTAGAATTACCACGGAATTTTCATGATTTCTGTAAAAAGAGCTCTGTTACATCTTTTATGAATATTTTCACTCTCATGAATGTTCTTTGATATGTCACATTTAATTGAGTTGAATATATCAATTCAAGTTTGGCACCTGAGTCTATATTTAGCATTTATTTCTTGTAACACCCTTTCCATCTCTTTTTTCTTTATTTTGGTTTTTCGAGACAGGGTTTCTCTGTGGTTTTGGAGCCTGTCCTGGAACTAGCTCTTGTAGACCAGGCTGGTCTCGAACTCACAGAGATCCGCCTGCCTCTGCCTCCCAAGTGCTGGGATTAAAGGCGTGTGCCACCACCGCCCGGCACCCTTTCCATCTCTACGAAGGCTGCAGGGATATAAACTGTAGCTTTTCAAATTTTGTGCTTTTATTTCATGCTCTTTAATACTGGATGCAAACAACAGCATAGTCTAATGAATCTGCTTGTTGCAGATTCATTAAACATTATGGAAAAACCCTTTTTCACTATTTATTTTTATTGAGCAGAGATTCTTTTCTCATATAATATATCCTGATTATAGTTTGCCCTCCTTCTACTCATCCCTGTTTCTCTCCATTTCCCCTCCCCTCTGGATCTATTTCCATTCTGTCTCTCATTAGACAAGAATGGGCTTCTAAAAAATAATAAACAAACATGACAAAATAAAATATAATAGGATGAAGCAAAACCAGTCATATTGAAGTTGAACACAGTAACCCAGCAACAGGAGAGTCTCAAGTGTCAGAGCCCCAACCATTCTGGCAGGCCCATAAGAATACTAAGCTAAAGGATATAATAGATATGCAGAGGGCCTGGTACACACACTGTGCTTGCTACTAAGTCTCTATAAATGCATATACATCTTGATTAGCCAATTCAGGGGGGCTTTTTCTCCAGCTGTTTTCCATCTCTTCTCTGGCATCCTCTTCCTCCTCCTCAGGGTCCCTGAGCTTTGAGGGAAGGGATTTCATGTTGGCTTCCATTTAGAGTCTTTCTCTCTCTATGATGTTTGGCTTGGCTGTGGGTCCCTGTATCTGTTCCCACCCGGAAGAAGCCTCTCTAATGATGACTGACTCTGGCAGGTGAGGGAAGGACATTCATGGAGATACATATTTTTAATAAAGTATTGCATATTTGCATCTAGTTTTACTCTTATGTAATACAATTTACTTTTATGTATGTTTCCTTACTGTATTGTCTTCTGAGAAAACAATTATCTCAATAGATTCAAATGACTACCTCATGCTAAGTGTGATCTTCTCACATTTAATATTTATATTTATAGCTTTGTGATGTCTCTGTAATTTTTTTGTCAACCTTAAACTTCAAATTCTCTTTGCTAACCCACTTTCTTCACTGAATTGAATTCATTTACATGTGGCTTTCTCATGCATATTTTTCCTTTCTAAATGTGTGAATTAGGTTATTTTTGTTAGCTTAGCTGTTAAATTTTTTAAAAGTGAAAATCAGCTGTTATCATGTGAAGTCTTCAATATTTTAGGAGGAATACTTTACTTTTATGTGAAAGGGGTGATGAGTCTGTCAATGTGTGTTAAGTGTCCATCTTATATTCTTATAATTGTATCTGCGGGATTTAAAGACACATTAAAATCTCTTTATTGAGTCTATATAAAGAAAAAAGCAACATTGCATATATATATAGCTAAAAAGGACTGCGGATTTTAAGCTTAGAATATCATTTCCCACTGGATAATCTGCTACGATGAAAAATATATAACCAAATTCTCACTTTAATGTTCTTTGTATTTGAAATATTCATATTTAAAGGTCTTTTGGAGTAAAAATGCATTTTTTTCTAAGTTGGATAATATGTCACTTTGGCCTTCCAAAACTTAAGTTGCTAGTCAGATAAATTAACACCTCTAAGTCAGATGATTTTTGAATAAGAGTTTGGTATGTAAAAAATGCAATGTGCATGAGACTATTTGTCAGTGGAGGAATTAAGTAAATAGTGATGACTGGGAGGAGAAGAAGATTGTAATTAGTAATACAATTTTATAGCATTGGATACTATATTATAAATGTACATTTTTTTGGCAAGATGATGGATACTGAGATTTGGAACATATATCAAGAGGTGGATTTTATTCTCAATAGAGAATCTCTCCTGCACTTTATCAATTAGTTTGGGTAATAAATCACTGGAAATAGTACCCCAAATAGGGGCTCACACAGTACAAAGCTGGTACTTAATAATCCTGAGAGCTGATGGAGAAGAATGTCTGAAGAGTTGTGTGAGTTCTGGGCTCACCAAAAACTTTATATAATATTAAAATTCTGGGTAGGGGATTGAATGAGCTGAGGATAGTGGGTGTGTCTACCTCAGCTCTGAAAGAATGCTTCACAGATAAATGTTGGGGCTTATTAAGACCTCTCCCTTTTGGAGACATAGGCTGCTGTCAGTGGCAACTGATGATCCTTTTATCTTCTGTGCAATGCTGGAGAATAAGCTGTACCAGGAGGCACCGTGTCGCACCATAACCAAATGAAGTTCCTAGTTTTATAGCATGAATGGTACAGAAAAGAGAAGGGTTGGAATTAGTACCTCCACAAAAACATCCACTTTAAGATTAATGAAAGGAAGCAATTTCCAAAAGTAAATGTCGGTATATTGTGCTGTTTTGTGTATCGTGTTTGTACATTTTCGTGAGTTGCATGCATATATCTGGATGCTTATATATGCTCTTGCAGTGACCAGAAATGTATGAGTGCCTTCCTCTATTTTTCCTCTATTGATTTTTAGCTTCTTTTGTCTACATGTATCTATTTTTGGAGTGTGTGCATGTGCGTTTGTGTGTACACATGTATGCACAAGTATGCATGTGTATGTGTGAGTGCTTGGCACAGCAGTCAGATGGACAGAGAAGAACTTGTGAGAATTGACTCTTTCCCAGAAATCAAACTCAAATTATCAGGATTGGCAAAAAAAAAAAAAAAACAAAAACAAAAAAAAAAAAACAATACTACATCATTACGTATTTCCTTGCTTCTTTGTTTCTCTTTTGTTTTCTCTCTCTATTTTTTTCTTCCTCCTTCCTTATTTCCTTCCTTTCTTTTTTTTTATTTGATAAAGGTCATCTAACTGAACTTGGAGCAGTGTTAATTACATACCACCATGCCTAGGTGGTTCATGGGTCCTGGGGATCTATACTCAGATCCTGAAGTGCCAGGGGCCCCGACAGTGGCCAGGTGCCAGAAAGGAGATAAAGAGTTGGTGAGGAGAATCAAGTCAAGCCATTGGTTGCAAAATCCTACAGCCTGACTGATTATCAGTCAGAATGCTTCATTATTTATATAGAATTCAGCAAGCATAGATATATTCATCTTGTTCCAAAACACAGGTCATATCATTTCTGTTTTCGGACATGGGTTTCACTTTCTCTTTGGTATCTTTTAGCCAGCGTTGATAACCCATGACAAAACAGAGATATCTTCTACAATAATTTTTACTAATCAATCTCATAACCCAACTTTTAAGTATCTAGAAGCATATGACAGCCCATTCTGAGGCCTGCAACTTTTGTGACTTTAGAGACCTTAATAAATAAATTTCCTAAACAGATTATTAACTATTAATCGCCAGAGTGTCAATAGTCCCAAGAAAAATCTTTAGGCCATAGTTTCTGTGGTTATTATTAAATTTCTGTCATAATGTTATGTTTACATTTTATAACTTTACAGAATTTATTTACATGTCTAATCCTGGCATTCTTTTGTCCCTCAATCATAAGAAACCACAGTGGCTCTGCGCCAGCTAACGTTTCTAAGAAAGGATGGTCCTGAAATCTCATTATTTTATCATCTTTCTATACCTTTCTTTGTCCATCAATATAAGTCTCTGTGTGGGCAGAGATAACTCCAGCTTATCTAACTTTATTGCGGTATATGTCACATAATCACCTGAGCTGTATAATAGGAAGAGGCTTGCAATCTGATCCATGGTCAACTCTTCCACCCAACCTAAAATTGGTTAATAT
>NW_026067977.1:8070568-8081507 GCF_014885135.2 Alexandromys fortis
TTACTCTGTTTTGATTATCTTGTTCCTGAGTAAGTAGAGGGGCAGATGTTTCAAGAATACTCAGACCCTAATAAAGAGACCTCTGACATCTTTATGTGTGTGATAGCTTCCAAGGTACAAAGAAAACCTTCAAGTAGATAAGAATAGCTTTCGGAAAGTGGAAGGGTCAGTATGCTCAGAAGTTTTCTAGGGAACATGTAAGCAGTACAGCTTGGAGAAGGCCTAATTGACTCATAAGCAATTTCCCATCAATCCAGTATTCTCACATTGTTAACATATAATAAAATCCATTCAGACATGCAACATGTGGAAAGGGACATCAAAACCAAAGGTGGCACTGTGTCCATCAGGTGGCTCAGTTTGGTTGGATCTTTGTCCAGCAGCTGTGCTGTCTTTATGACTTTCACTGTCACATCAGGTATTACTGGGCCACTCATGTCTGTGCAGGAACCACTTTACCCACTGAGGCATCTCAACAAGGCAGCTTTGTATTGTTTCTTCAGCTCAAGAGTAAATGTCTCAGCTATGTGAACTATCAACCATACAAAGGACTCCTGGTGAAGAGCTTTTATATATATATATGGTGAAGATACTGTGTTTGGGGCTTGAAAAGTTCACAAATACCAATAGGTGTCCTTGCTGTTCCGTTTCTGGAGTTTTCTTGGCCCGGGTTCCTAGTTTCAAAACTTTGTACTGTTTGGCTCAACTTTTCATTATTACTTGTAAAGAACAGTTCAGCTGCTATGCAATATATATGTTTAATGGACTTTTCAATCAACTAATAAATGTGCTTATAGAAATAAAATAGCTCATTCAAGGAATTGCCATCCTTAATCAAGCCATAGACAAGATGAAGATGAATATAAATGAACTGACCTCAATAAACACTAATCTCTGCAGGTTTTGCTTTATAGTAAATTACTTTAACCCTGACCTTCCATATTTTGAATTGCATATGATAGATATATCATGTGATGATAAAGGATCTATGATTCAAAACTGTTTCAATATTACTCTTACTATCAACATATGATGTATAGCCAATTGAAGAACTTTAAGTACACTAATAAACAGGCCATGTCATATATGTTGGAATCATATAAAAGGCTTCATACTTTAGTGTCTTTGACATTAGTTGGCAAAGTAAGGCAGCTACTAAAATATGTCTTAAATTGTAGGTAGGTTAATTAATCATCTCAGCAACACATACCGTGGGTAAGCAGGAATTTATTTAACCAATGACTTGTTAAATCTCTGAAACCACATAAACAAGCACAAAGAGGTTTTGACCTCTACAGCAACATGGACCTGTTGATACAGAGGTGATCTCCTGTTCACACTGTACATTGTGCTGACGGATATCCCATGTCCATTCATGATTTCAACCTCTTGTCTCTTTGACATTTATTATCTATAACTGTTTCTCTTCATTACCTTGCTGTACACCAATTCAAGCAGCAATTTCCAGATCCAAGGTCAATTACTTAATTCATGTCAAAAACAGATGCCCCTTGCTCATCAGCCTTTCTGCCACATTTCCGTCTCTTATTGACATTTCCCAGTATCAGAAATGGGTACATTAATGTTGGTGGTTGCATTGGTGTCACCTCCAGACCATCATCATCACGTTTTCACACAGCCCATTCTGTTAAATAGACTTTCTTTTTCACAGGCTAATGTTTGATGAAAAAGTCTTAATCTTCAATTAAGGAAATATTAGCACACACTCTTTACTCTGTCAAGACAGTAATCACAACAATAAAAACCCTAACTTTTTCCTGTCCTTTTTCTCCTTCTACCCTATCATATATCTCTTCAATTATCTCCCCTCATGTAATAGACAAAATATTACATTGAACCAAGTAAATCTTGATGTCTTTTCAAACTGCATTGCAGTATTATTAACTTTTACAAAATTTAAGAATTATTGTATTACAATATTTTTTATCAGTGTTTTATATACAGTTTTGATTATTTCTGCTATGGTATAAGTTTTAATCCTTCATTCCCATATCTGTCTTGTTCATAGTTCCTTCCAGGATAGAGAGACATATTTGAATGCATATCATATTGGATCTTATTACCAATAATGGTATTCATGTGCTAGGAAATCATATCATATTGATGAAATATTATTTTAACAATTTAACAGTCAAATTTAGACTATTTTTAATATATAAAAATGAATAAAATACTGAGGTATATAATATAGGTGAAATAAACATTTAGTTACCAAATATGCATCTAAGTATTATGAATTAAGAAAAATGTAAATTAGTGTAAAATTAGTATAAGATTTATTTGACATATTGTAAAACTAATATGAGATTTATCTGACATTGTTTAAAGTTTATGTTTAGGAGTGGAAAAACACATTATCAATCTATACAGAGTGATGTGAGTTAAATATTAGAGGAAAGCTAAAAAGTTCTACTTAGAAAGGAAAATGATGTTTCTAACAGGAAAATCAATACTGGCTTGTGATTGTTCTTGTTGATTAACAGTTTTGCTTAAACGCTCATTAATCCAGAGCATTTGTAATAATATTCTGACACTATTATATTTAATATATAGTTTTATATCAAAGGACATGCTTTGTTTGGGATGGACTAAAAAGAAAACCTAAAACCTCTACTAAAACCTGTTCAGATATCCACTGGTGCCACAAATGTTGCCATGATATCTGTCCTAGCATCCATAGCTCTATAATTTAGGAATCTTTCAGTAGTATACATTTTATTGTTTTCATCCCTGGTTTCAACTTCTGACAATGATAGAGGATTCCATTTTCTTATTAATTATGAAGCTTACAGTAAATATCTTCTGAAAAAGAATAGCAATGCATCCTCTATTTTGAGGACACTGTCTTTATAGAATGTCATATCTTTATTGTTAAAATACCACTTAGCTGTTATTTAATATCCTGATATCACTCAGAAGGCCCTAAATTGCAGAGACAAAACTAAGGGAAGTGAAATAAAACTGGCAATTCTCCTAATTAACACAGCAAGCAAGTTGTCTCACTTCAGCATGTGGTAGATAATTGTACACAAAGTACACAAGGCCTGCTAAGGCTGATGACATTAATTTGATTACTGGTTATTATCGCTAGGAATATCATTGCATTCCTAAATTAGCTGAATTATGAATACCTCTTCTTGGTTACCTTGGGAATTGCTTTAAAATTATTTGTGAAGTGTTTAACTTTTTCTTTATTCTTGAGAATATCCTATGTGTACACAATGTTATACTTCTTTACTTCCTCCAGCTCCTGCAAGTTTACCTTAATATCCCTCTCTCCTAACTTCGTGTCCTTCCTTCCTTTTTAAAGAATTTATTAAGTCCAGTTTATGTTGTTCCTCATGCATGGTGTAGCCCAATTCCTGGAACTTAGCACCAGATTAGTTACCATATCCTCAGAAAAGACTGTTTTTTTTTTTCCCCTTCTCCATATTTCTGTTGCTTAATTATGTTTTATATGTTTTGGACAAATACTAAATATGCCCAGGATAATGTCCTAAATGCTTCATGAATAGCTACTGAAAATCTTTACTACGTCACTCAGAGACAAAGTATCATTCTAGTCAAGAAAAATTTTAAGTATGGGAGTAGCCTGAAATTTTCATGATATTATAGTCCAGCAAGTGCCAAGGATATGATAGAGAGCCATATTTAGAAGTAACTCCCAGGTCTGCAGTCTTACCTGTGCTTGGTATCTGTTTACTGGGAGAGCACTGTTTCCTTGACATACTTTCAAAAATTCACTTAGTTGTTTGATTATCATTAGACGTGCATGTTTTGCCACATTAATATTTACATGTGCCTAATGATATTGAATATAACAAATATAAAGGATATGGGGGGAAGGAAAGTTAATTGGTGGATGAGGTTGTTCATAATGTCAGGATGACTCACTAAGTGTTTAAGCTCACTGCGACCCTGCTGCTTCTTTGAGAGCTAAGCACCTTGATTTGTAGTTCTCATTTTAATTCACATCTTTCTGTTAAATGTCAGCCACTCCCAGTGTTATTAATGTGATGATCATATCTATAGTCCTACTGTTCTTTCTTCATAGATTGTTTGCTTCCTAAACTCATGTTGCTCAGTTTAAAAAAGTAATCATAGAATAGTTGAAATAATTAATATAACTGTTGTATACAATCAAAGAAGAATAGATTATGACAAAAATGAAGGTGATAAAGCGAGGAAAGACGATCAGAAAGAAGTACACCTAATTTTCAATTCACAGTGTATATTCAGATGAATCTGTATTTTGTTTTCTTAAAATTTCACAGGAATACACTTTTAATTTTCCCTTAACATATTTTGGAGAGGGCTTCATTCCAGAAAATGTTGAATTTCCTCATGTCTTCCTCTTCTCTGAGTGCTAGACACTGAATAAAGGATGGCATACATACTATGCAAGGCCTTCACCACTGAACTGTATCTCTAGTTCTTTTACATGAAAACTATAAAAATGAAAATAGATTTTTATACAGTATATTCTGATTACAATTTTTCCTTGCCCCACTCTTTCTAGATCCTCCAAACTTCATCCTCACCAAAATACATAGAGTCTCTTTTTCTCATTAAAAATGGACATATAAAACTAATAAAATAAAATAAGGTAAAAACACACAAACAAACAAGAATGTGGTAAAACAAGCAGAAACAAAAGAGATAAAGAAAAATCTCTGGAAACATATAGAGACACAGACATACTCATATGTGTACACTCATAAAACACATAACAAAATCAGATACCATAATATATGAGTTAATGACCTATAACTTAGAAATAAAATGCCCAGACAAAGCAATATCAAGCAAAACTCTACAAAACTCCATTGTTAATTTTGTGTTAGGCATTTTCTTCGGGGCATAGTCTTGGTACGACTCCACTGGAGAAAACTGACTTTTCATTTGTCAGACATAAACATTTAGTGATAGCTTCTGAATTAGGGACAAGGGCTGGCGTCTACTTCTCCTCTCAACACTGGATCCCAGTTAGCTCAGACCTGTACAGGCTGCCTGGTTATCTGTGAGTTCATATATGTGTCAGTCCTGCTGTACTGGGAAAGTCCTGTTTCTCTGGTGTCTTCTATGCTCACTGGCTGTTATATTTTTTTTTTTTTGCCTTCCCTTCACAGTGTTCGTTGAACCTGAATGGAGACATTTGATAGAGAAACCTCATTTACAACTGGATATTCCAAGTTCTCTTGCTCTGAATATTGCCCAGTTGTGGGTCTCCATATTTGTTTCCACTTATTGAAGAAAGAGCTTCTCTGGTAAATGGCTGAGGAAGACACTGATCAATGAGTATAGAATAGTATCATTAGGAATGATTGTATTACTTTATTCCTTTAGCAGAACAGCTATATGCTGTTTTCCCCTAGGTCCATGTCCAATCCTGTACAAGGTTCTTGGCCTCCTGAGCTGTGACGAACATTGGTTTCATCTCAAGCAATGAGCTTTGATTCTAATTAGACAGTGGTTGGATATGCTCACATTGTGCTACTACTGCAAGTGTATCTTGCAGGTAGGTGACCACTGTCAGTCACAGAGTTATTGCTGGATTGGTATTTCTCTTTTGCCTCTGGTAGTGTGCAGAGTATCTTCCAGTACCAGTGAGTATCGGTGAAGCCTCTAGATAGGTGCCAGCTCTACCTCTCCTTGTTTATTAAATTATGTAGGATTTTTTTTTCAGCTGGATAACCTCATGAAACAATTAAGCAATTGTAATTTTCATTTTTATTTTTCAAAAAAAGTTACTATATTGTGTCGTCTGATTTTAGAATAAACTTTCAAATTTTATGATCGCAGTATTAAGGAATATATGTCAATTGTTTTGGTAACAATTTAATGAGCAATTTATTTTTGAAGCAGATGTTCTCAATTTCTATTTCAGTCCAGTTAAATGACAGTAAATATCCTGAATATAGAATTGCATGAAAAAGGTATCAGAAATATTCTCACAGCAAGCATGCTAAAGATAAGGATTTAGTATTTGTAATTAAGATATTTCCATTTGGATTCCATCTTTGTTGACAATGATGCATTTAACTTAGTAGCTGTTTTCTTCACAGATCTACAGTTATATTTATAACCACCTGTCGTGTTTGTGATAAAATGAAATAATTGTTAAATATTCCCTTGGTGCTACTGAACATATGGTAACGTGAATACATTGTTGATTTTTACTTTGACACTGGTTTTATATTTTTACCTATTTTCTCAACATGTTTATTTTAAATTTTGCTGTAACTTTAGTTATGAGATCAATCATTTAGTTGAAAAAAGCACCACCCACTGTGACGGTGGGGCTGATCTAATGGGAACTCACCAAGGCCAGCTGGACTGGTACTGATGGAGCATGTGATCAAACCAGACTCTCTGAATGTGTCAGACAAGGAGGGCTGACTGTGAAGCCAAGGACAATGGCATTGGGTTTTGATTCTACAGCATGTACTGGCTTTGTGGGAACCTAGTCTGTTTGAATGTTCACCTTCCTAGACCAGGATGGAGAGGGGAGGACCTTGGACTTCCCAGAGGGCTGGGAACCCTGACTGCTCTTTGGACTGGAGAAGGAGGGGGAGGGGAAGTGGGGGGGTGGGAGGAGAGGAGGAGGTGAAAATTTGTAATAATAATAATAAAAAAATAAATAAGAAAAAAACAATCAGCTATTATCTGTGCTTTATCCATGCTTGAAATGAACCCATAGCATCCCCATGTGTATGAAGTTGCTAGATCTAAACCATGCTAGATAAAATCATAACTACAAGATAAGAGAGCCTTATACTGTACTGTTTTTTTAGTCACTATCAGGCAGTCTCATATTTAAATGTTGAATTTCTTGCCTAAAATAAAATGTTTTGATTTCAGTCACTGAGACTGTTTAATTGGCTAATATATTAAACTTAAAAAGTGTGAATTAAAAATATCATCTAAGCACTCGGAGTCAGAAATGTACCATGCTGAAAACCTCCCTCAATCAAAAAGTCATAAAAATATTTTAAGCTGTAAAATAATCCAAGCTGTTGTCATTGGTAAATATCTCACATTCTATTCTCCAATGATGAAAATTCTTAAGAGATATCATTTGACTGCTACATCTTATAATAGAAAAATCAATGCAGAAAGAAAATTAAATTTTACTAATAGCCTTTAGGCAGAATGCAATGTTAAAGTGCATTTTAGCTTCCCATGTGGTTCACAGGCAAAAGGAGAAATGGAATCTGGTTTGCTGCCAGTTGTAAATATTTTCTTTCTTTTTAGAAGACAGCAGGTCTGCCCATGAACTGTGTCGTTTCTTAATGCATTTGTTCTGTGATTATTTAGTAATGAAAAATAACTATCAAAATCTGGTCATTTGACAGGTCAGGAGGCTGTTGTACTTTTAATTATTTTTTTTAGGGCTGGAAAAAATGTCTCAGTGAGTTTATATGTTTGGGGAACAGTTCAAGTCTAAAGACCTTATAGTCCCCAGGAAACATACAGTAGAACGATAAATCTGATCCCCATAAATTGATATCCATACTCAAACTATGGCATGTACAAATACACACATACCCTTCAGGAAACAAGCAAACAATCAAACAAATGCAATAAAAAATACAGTTAAACCAATATCTTCTTTACAATTTAGGAGTTGGTCCATGATCCACAGAAGAAGAGTAAGAATTAAAAAGAAGGCATCATCCTGCTTACAAAGGGTCAGTGATATCTGAATCTTAAAAAAAGAAAGGATGGGGACTAGGAACAGAGAAGGCATATGCAGAGAGGGACAGTGATAGGAAGAGATCTGCAAAAGAGTAGATTGCATCCCTTGTGAAGGTATATCATTGCAATAAGTACTCATTTTTGTTTTGTTGGCAGAAACACAACCAACCAGAATGGAGCTTAGTATTTGACTCATCAGCAAAGTATTGTAAAGTCAGGCTTTGCTTAAATGACATGGAGAATGTGCATGATTTGTTCCTAGATTATCAACAAAACCATTCCTGTCTGACAATGCCTTCCTATTACAGTGACTTAAAATTTCATTTGCTGGTTTATTAAAATGCAATGACTAGGTGAAACACATGACTCTTTTCAAATTTCTTTCCTGTAAGAACTAATTAAAGCTTTATTGTAAAGAATTTTCAAATTCAAAAAAAAAAAAAACATATCAAGTGATAGATTAACCAGATCAAAAGTCAGTGCATCGGAATGAAGTTTTACAGTGTTAGAACAGCCATTCTGAACCTGCGGCACTTCGCACTGGATTTTACACTGTCACTCTCAAATATATTTTTGTGCACTTATTGACAATAGAAATGAATAATGCATGACAGAAAAATATTATAAAAACAGTTATCTTTACATTCTCTTTCATTTCTCACATGTTTATGACCCATATTTTATCCTTTGAATCACACATTACCTATATTTACTCTTCTTGTTCTCTGCTTTTCATTTATGCTGTACCTTTGTGTTTGTATATAATAGGATAACACACGCATATATGGCATATGCACATATATAATTATAGTAGGCAAGGATACTCATTTTAGCGAGAACTTGCAGTTATTCATTCTAACATTCTGTCATTGCTCATATGCATTCTAATTTCATCTGGTTTCCTGCAAATTTTGTAATTTCAGAAGGGGATAAATTACCATCTATAATTCAGACAATAGACTAGTACCAAAATTTACAAAGAATTGCAGAAATTAGTACTAAGGAGACAAAATTGACAATAAAAAATGGTGTATGATTTGAGGAGATAGTTTTCAGAACAAGAAATCTAATGGCTGGTAGCTATATTACAAAGTGTTTAGTATCCCTAGCTATCAAGGATACAAACTTAAATTATATTGAGATGCAACTTCACCACTAGAATAGAATAGAAAGACTATTCTAAAAAAAAAATCTGACAATAAATGTTGGAGAGGGTATGGAGAAAGGGGACCTTTATTCATTGCTGATCAGGGTGAAAATTAATGTAGTCATTATGGAAATCAGTTTGGCAATTCTTCATGAAAAAAAAAATGAGAACTGCCATTTGACCAGCCATTTCACTCTTGTGCATAGGCCCAGAGACTTCCCTCCCTTGTTCTAGAGATTTTTGCATTACATGTATATTGCTGCTTTATTCACTAAAGTTAAAGTAAATGGAGCAGATCTAGTTATCCATCAACAGAGAGAAGGAAAATGAAACTCTGGTACATATACCAAAAGGAAAACATTTGGATTTTTAAAGCTTGCTTCTTTGTTCAGTTTGATTCGTCTGTGTTACTTATTGGTAACCAATAATCTCACCAGCTTGCCTAGCCGTCAGAGGCACATGTTTGATTATGAGTGGTATTGTTTTTCTTAGTCAGCCTCTCATGTATAAAATCATGATTATCAGTATTTAAAATGGTCACTGTATTGAATATCTTTTATTATTTTCCACGTTATGTAACTTATGGGAAGAAAAGTATTTCATATACATAGGGGAAGATAACCAGTTATTTAATAAATAAGTTAATTTTATTACTGAATGCTATCAAAATGTTAAAAATCGTTCTTATAAAGATGACTAAAGCTCGTATTTTTCAAGATCTTTTATCACACTGTAGTAGGAGCTGCGAGCCTTGTTCCTGCCACCGGCTCCCGGCCTGTCTGGCTAGCTTATGCCCAAAATAACAACACACAAACTGTATTTATATAAACACTGCTTGGCCCATTTCTATTAATGTGTGTAGCACCACTAGGTGGTGATTTATCTTGCCTAACCCATATTTAGTAATCTGTATAGCACCAGTCTTACCAGGAAAGATTCAGTGTGTCTGACCTGGCAGCTTGCTTCATCACGTCTGCCCTGGAGAGCAGAAGCATGGCATCTGAGTTCACTTCCCTTCTTCCCAGCATTCTGTTCTGTTTACTCCGCCTACCTAATTTTCTGTCCTATCAGGGCCAAGGCAGTTTCTTTATTTAACCAATGACCTTCCTCTATCATCACACAGTTAAAGTATTATGAGTTGTGTATCACTTATCTCTATCTGGAAAGCTCTTAGCTTTGAACCATATACCTGCTAAATGCTCTCTTCTTTACAGACCTATCTACCATCCACAAATTTTCTGATATCCTTGTTTTGACTGCCACAGCCTTCAGAGTCAAAAAGGCTGAGTATGAAAGAAATTCACTCTGTTTTCTTCAAGTACTAACTCATCTTGTGGGGCCTGATTTATTGACTATGAATCATTTGGATTCTTCTGAATGCTGCAGAGGAATATTGTACCAGAGTGTATTTCATTGCAAAAGACTTATCCCTGAGGGTAAGAATGGATTCCAGAGCATACTACTGATTATGACTCTGCTATGTGACTGCAGATGGAGGGGATGGTAGTCTTTATAGTTCTCCATTGCCATCCAGATCTCTTACTCATGAAAGGAGACTGAACTCTATGTGCATGTGATTAGAGCCCTTTGTGGTTGCACTCTTTCCTTCCCCCAAACATCATCTCTTTGAAGAGATGCCAGCAGTTTCTGTATCATTGATAGGCTGAGCACTGAGAACTGTTTTCATTTTCCAAGAAGATATGATAAAAATCAGAAAGATGTATTCTTAGGCATATCACATACTGATGAATTTTTCTTCCATTTTCTATTACAATTCCTGTTATATTTTTAAGGCCTATTATTTAAATGGACGGAAATATAAAACACTATCCTGAGTGAGGTAAGCCAGACCCAAAAAGAGGAACATGGGATGTACTCACTCATATTTGGTTTCTAGCCATAAATAAAGGACATTGAGCCTATAATTCATGATCCCAGAGAAGCTAAATAAGAAGGTGAACCCAAAGAAAAACATATAGGCATCCCCCTGAATATTAACCTTCATCAGGCGATGAAAGGAGACAGAGACAGAGACCCACATTGGAGCACCGGACTGAAATCTCAAGGTCCAAA
>NW_026067977.1:8081721-8093746 GCF_014885135.2 Alexandromys fortis
GACGAGGGAGGGGAACTTGATTGGGGGAGGGGAGGGAAATGGGAGGCGGTGGCGGGGAGGAGGCAGAAATCTTTAATAAATAAGTAAATAAGCAAACAAATAAATAAATGAAAGAGAGGTTACATGGTATCTATCTAGAATATTGTTCATTTCTTTTACGTTTTCCAATTTTGTGGAATACAGGTTTTTGTAGTATGACCTAATGAGTCTCTGTATTTACTTAGTATCTGTAGTTATGTCCCCTTTTCATTTCTAATTTTGTTAATTTGGATTTTCTCTCTCTCTCTCTCTCTCTCTCTCTCTCTCTCTCTCTCTCTCTCTCTCTCTGTCTCTCTCTGTCTCTGTCTCTGTCTCTCTCTCCCTTTTGATTAGTTTGGATAAGGGTTTGTCTATCTTGTTGATTTTCTCAAAGAACCACCTCTTTGTGTCATTGATTCTTTGTATTGTTTTATTTGTTTTGATTTTGTTAATTTTAGCCCTCAATTTGATTATTTCCTGTTTTCTACTCCTGGATGAGTCTGCTTCCTTTTGTTCTAGAGATTTCAGTTGTTCTGTTAAGTCACTAGTGTGTAATTTTTCCACTTTTTTTATGTAGGTATTTAGTGCTATGAACTTAGCACTGCTTTATTAAGATCATGACTTCTCTTCCCTTATACTGGCCTACTTTCTTTAATTTTAATACTTTCATTTTATTATTTACTGTCCTTTCTTATTCATAAGTCAAAGTGTTTATTGATACAACTAACATGCTTATTATAAACAAATAACAGGATATATGTACAATAGGGTTTATCAGAAGCCTGCTATAGACATTATTGGTTTATAGAGTGACATATAACATTAATCTAAGATTAAATCATAAAATTATTGAGAATAATTTATTCAAGAAAATTAAATATTTTTTTAGAGTAAAATTTAAGATGTTCTTGTCCAAAGATTGTTTAGTCATGACCATGACTGAGAGAATCACCTGATATCAACCTTGCTTCTCCTATGTTACTCTATGCAAACATGTGTTCACACACATGCAAACATACATATTCAAGTGTATGTATACAAAATACTCACATATCAAATATACCTTTAGCAAAGTAAGGCATAATGTTACCTGCCACCCTTCTTCAGAGAATCCTGTGCATGGTTGGGTACAATCAATATCACTGGAAGTCTTTTATGTATACGAATTTTAACATAATATTCTAAGGTTAAGAACAGTTTACAGAAGTCCTGGTTACACATAGAAAAAATAAAGAACAGGATTCAAATACATACATAATTTGCAAGGCTGTGTGTATATTGTGGAATGCATTACACATAAAGTTATCATCATAAAGTTATGTTTTCCTTAGATAATAATGTGTTTGGTTTGCACATGTTAAACAGGGTTATTATTTTTTTGATATTGAATCATTTGTGACCATTATGTATTTTCTTATTAAAACATTATTCCATATGTTTTGCAAATACCCTCGATGTTGTTTTATTTTATTGTTTCCTTAACTCTTCGGAATTTTTTATTTTGTTTTTGTTTTGATTTGTTCTATTTGTTTTTCTTTGCTTTTAGAGAAAGCAACCTTCCTATGCTTTTATTTTAAAAGTTTCATAGTGTAAAATGTTGCATTTACATTTTTAATTAGTGTATAATACTGTTTTGGTAATGTTGTAGCTTTATACATTATCACTCATTGTAAAATGTTACTTTCACCTTTTCATATGTTTTTCACCAGTCATATTCATTTAGAATTTGTATATTCTAATTAAAGACAACCTTAGGAAATTGTGCGTTATAGCCTCACAGTACTATCTGGCCCAAATCCAATGATGTTTTTTCCTACCTTTTGTTTGCCTTTTTAAATGTCATTTTCTCTCCCTTGTTGGCTATAAATTCTCTAAAATTATACACATTGTTACTTTTTTTGTTATTTTCCCATCAGTAAAGCATTCTAACTTATGCATTATGAACTCAAGTAATGCTTCAAATTTTTGGTGATTATTAAGAAGTATTTTGTACATATATTAGTTTACATGCCATTTGAAAATATCCATTGATTGTTTATAAAAAAAAAACAATTCACCCCCAAGACATATGAAATATTTTGTTTCTTTGCTTAAAATAAACATTTTGAATTAGTTGATTTACATAAACAGTCCTTTTTATTGATTTTTATTGAGCTCTACATTTTTCTCTGCTGCCCTCCCTGTCTCTCCCCTCCCCTTCAACCTTCTCCCAAGGTTCCTATGCTCCCAATTTACTCAAGAGATCTTGTCTTTTTCTACTTTCCATATATGTCCATCTTAGGGTCCTTATTGTTGTCTTGGTTCTCTGGGATTGTGATTTGTGGGCTGGTTTTCTTTGCTTTATGTTTAAAAACCACTTATTAGTGAGTGCATGTGGTAAATGGCTTTCTGTATCTGGGTTACCTGACTCAGAAAACTTCAAACTCTACTACAGAGCTACAGTACTGAAAACAGCCTGGTATTGGCATAAAAAAGACAGGAGGACCAATGGAACTGAATTGAGGACCCAGATATTAACACCTTTTAATACCTGATTTTTGACAATGAAGCAAAAAATATCAAAAGGAAAAAAGAAATCATATTTAGCATATGGTGCTGGCATAACTGAATACCAACATGTAGAAGAATGAAAATAAACCCATATCTATCACCATGCACAAAACTCAAGTCCAAATGGATCAAAGACCTCAACATAAAGCCAGCCACACTGAACTTTAAAGAATTTTCTACATAAACAGTCTTAAGGGTTATAAGAAGAAATAGAATTTGGCCCTCCTGCCTCTTTTGAATGGAAGTAAATGCCGTGTCTGAATCTTTACACACTGCAAGGCTAATGTATTACATATAATTGACAACAGTAAATAAAAAGTTTTAAAAAATCATCCGTGAGAGGGAGAATTAATTCCAAAATTCTTATTTTCTCTTTGTCCATTGCAAAAATAGTTTTAGCATAGACATTATGTGTTAGGAATTAGAGTGGTGGGAAAAAATACTATTTCTGCCTTCAAAATCTTACCATCCAGAGAAGGCTTGAGTTGTGTTTCACTGCACATGAATAAACAAACAACAAACGCTGGTGCAGTGCCCTTCATTTCAGGATATGGTCATGGCATGGGAAGCACCCCATCCACAGGGGACATCAGGGAAAACAGGAGGGTAGCACAAGAGGCTGCTAGGACATTTCCGATTGAAACATTTTCTCCCATCCACACATATGCTTTTTTAATGCTTACATGCATTATTTTAATGAAATCAACATAAAACACTGCATATAATTTAATTGTAATTACTTATTGGGTGATTGAATAAACTATTAGTTTTCTCACTTAGTATGAAATGTGTTTCTGACTGAGATTGATAAATTTCAAAAATTAGGAATAACTGAGTTTTAAAGAGAATTTTATAAGGAATTTTTAAGAAAATATAATGAAAATGAAAAGACATTAAAATATATTTCCAATGTCTTTTATGCAAGTAAAATTAGAATACATGACATACACGAAATAACAAATCATGGGGAAAATATATGATATACATAAAATAACAAATCATAGGGAAAAACTCACAAGTGTGTTTCTAATAATCACTTTAAAATGTACTCTGGCATGCAGCAGTATAATAAAGGAATTGCATCATGATGCTAATTTCAGCCATACTGTGTGACTAAAACTGTATGCCAATTTGTCACCCCTTGTACTGTAGTGTGAATGTAAATAGTCAAAATACTTTATATTGAGGCATTTTAAATTATTGTGGAAGAAGTGTGCATAAGAAAGCCCAGAAAATTCTACATCTGTACGTTAGACAATATTTTTAAATACACTAATTTAAAATGACAATGTACATTCATGAATTAGACATAACCCTAGAGGCCTAGAAACAACATGGATACTGCCCCTATTCAAATTACTGAACAGTGAGCTAATGATGAGACCCACTGGGGATGAACATTGTTCTGATGCTCATCAAAGTTGACCACGTCATGCAAAACTGAATAATTGAAGCGAGGCATGAGGACTCACTGAGTGCTTCCATTTTCTCACTTAGAAACCAGAAAACCTACATTAATAAAGTAAGAAAAGAAATTGAAAAAAATACAATATAATTTTATTGAAAACAATTTGTGTTATGATTGTGTGTGTGTCTGTGTTTGTGTCATGTGCGAATGTAAACATATAACTTGTCATGTCATCTTTATCCTTCCACCATATGAATCCCAAGGATTGAACTCAGGTTGTCAGGCTTGGTGACAAGTATCCTTAAACAATTGAGCCATGTAGTTTGTGTCAAGAAGATGATATTTACTATATTTCATATAAATTAACATTCACCTTGGAGAAGAAGTGGCTTTTTGGTTTATATTAATCATACATTCTTGCATAAGTGTGTGTGTGTGTGTGTGTGTGTGTGTGTGTGTGTGTGTGATAAAGGATGTAGCATGTAATACTTAATTAAAAAGAGGTTGATAGTGAAGAAATACCGGCAATGAGTCAAATGAGTCATGGAAGTTACAACGGCACATGTGGGTAAAAGAGTAGGAAGCCTTCTACAAATTCATAGGTGGAGAGTATATATGATTTCTACACTGGGAGTCCAGTAGAGTTAGAAACAGAAGTGGCCCAGCTAGTGTGGAAAAGATTATACTTTATGGAAAGGAAGTGTGAGCAATGTATTCTTGAAATAAATTGTATTATTTTGTAACATTAAAAAACATAATACTTAAATACAATATCCCATATTACACATTAGTGTTTTTAGAAGTCTTTTTCCATTCCCTAAGACAAAAACTACTTTAAGCCAGGTTATACCTGACCTATCATATTTTATGATTTACTTGATGTATAATCATTACACAAATGATTGTAAAATTAAGTAAATAAATTCTGAAGGCAAGAGTTAACCAAAAGTGGCATTTTCATCTAATGCAAACTGTTTATAGAAAATGAATATGAGCATAGGTGAAATGAATGAAAATTAGTTCAGTAACCTAATTTATTTCAGTTTGTTTTTTGAGTTACATATGAAGTGTTTTGATTAGATTCAACTCTTGCCAGAAGTATGCCCCCTTCCCTACCCACCCAAGACTGGTGTCCTTCTAAAAACATCCTTCAAGGCCAATTTGTGCTGCTCAAATTCTCTTGGATGCATGGTCTTCCATTGAAGAGTGGTCAGCTTACTAGGGGGAAAGGAAATTTATCTTTTCCACTCCAAGCAGCTAGCAATTGCCATTAGCTCCATGACTGGGGTGAGGTTGTGTGCTGATCTCCTTTACAGATGGTGGAATTTGGTCTTTCTTGAGCATACAAAGGTTTTGGCATGTGAGTTCCTGAGTTCAGTTATTTAGCTGCTTTGCTATGCTTAGAAAATAATGTTTCCTCGTATTTAATGGTTACCATTGTGTTATAGTACAGTGGTTCCAACCACCTTCTATAGTGATCCCTGGACCATGGGAAGTGGAATGTGATATATTTGTGTGTGTGTGTGTGTATCTATCATGACTGAACATTCTGTAGTCTCTTATTCTCCCCACTATGACAATGTCTGAATCTATGTGCTAATCACCATCTACACCTAGTAAAAATTCTCAGGTGAGGAGGTTGAGATACATTGATCTGTGGTTATAATGTAAATAATTCATAATAGGCTTAATACTATATCCTTTATCAGCTCGAATAGTTTTGCCACATGATTTGAGTAGATTCTTACCTAGACCTTATGGCCTAGCCATAAGTTGATATACAAAAGTATTGTCAAGTATAAGATTCATTTTGTGGACCAGATATTAAATACTTTTAGATATTGGTTGATTACTCCTATGGTATTTATTCCACCACACAATTGCACAAGTGTGAGTTGATGATTTCTTTTCTCTTCTGGAAACATGCATGACACCTTAAGCACTCACACTATTCTGTAAGGATGAAGCAGATTAAGACCAACTTGATTTGGGCATATTTTATGACTCAAGTAGGTGCTATGTTCAGCAGCAGGGTCTAATGGCCAAGTTCTTGATGGTAACCAATAACAATGTCAATGAACTGTAATGTTTGGGGTATCTATGGGATATCATTGGCCAGTCTGGGCTATGGACCCTTTAGGCCTTTTAAGTGGGTCCACCTAATAGGTGTGGAGTTCAGATCCGTGTGAGTGCCAGATGAAGAGGGACACTAAAAAGAAATCCCGCACTAGCTCAGAATTGAGTATAATAAGGGGTTATTTAGTTAGGGTTAGACTCACAGATCACAGTCCTCTGCTCAAATGGGGAACAGCAAGGAATCCCACAGTGGAAAGTGCGATCAAACAAGCAAGGCATTTATAGGATAAGAGGCCACGCCCAAGTGGGTGGGTAACTTAAAGGCTACTGGCTGTAAGATTTCCTACAGCAGGAAATAACTTTCCTAACCCTGGAGCTTTTATTTGATAGCCTCTAAACTATTATAGGATAACTATTTTAGCTTTTTTTTTTTGTTTAAACCTCTTTGTGTATATGAAGCTTCTACAATTACTTTCTCTATGTCTTCTTGAATAGTATTTTGTGTTACTTCTCTCTCCCCCATGCTTCTTCCTCTTCCTTGCTCTCTTCATCCCTCCTCAGTTAAAATTTCTGTTTCTAATGTCTATTTATCCTTTAATATCAATGTATTCTATCTCTCTTTCCTTTAAAGCTTTTTCACCGTGCCCTGAGTGATTTCCAGGCCTCCAGAGCTATCTAATTTATAAAGTAACTACAACTTTCTAATTTGGTTGAAGTTGATGATAGAACTGTCATGAAGCTGAAATTTGTGTATCCCATAACATTATAATTGTTCTTTCTGAAGTTGCTTTTATGGAATGTGAGTGTACTCTTCATTGTTAAGAGAAATACAATATAGGATAGATGAAAACTATACTACAATCTTTAGAAGAAGTAATTTATTTAATGACTGGGAAACACTGATTCTTAGAAAAGGTGAGGTTAAGTCATGTATTTTCTGTTATTCTTAACTCCTTCGTAGGGTAAACTGATGAGAGGAGAGAAAATATAGATGTGGACACATGATATGTACACATAATATTTCAACCAATAAAGAGAAAAGATTGTGTAATATGTCCCCAAATACAGGAAAATTTTCTGTAGGGTATTCCATTACTTTTAAAATTTTATAAATGGAAAAATACTTGAATATATATTCCCACAAATTGAAATAAAAAATGAGTTATTGATTAAACATTGCATAAAAAATTCTTATGAATATGAAACGAAATTAAAACATGCCACAGTGCATTCATTAGATTCTCATCAGGAGAAAACTCTAGACATTTCAAACAGGAAGAAGGCTGCTGTCTAGCACAATGACATCATGAGACAGAGGAAACGTGTGAAAGCCTAGAATAGCAACAATATCAGAAGCCTAGGACTGCACCTGCTGCAGTGCTGTAGGAGAGCCTGATTCATTCAGCCTTAGGTTCAAGGCGATAGCATGAGACAAGGCCAGCATGGCTATGAAACACTGAGGTTTTTCTCAAGTCACCTGAGTCTGAATAAATCATCCTAGCTGAATAAATGGCCATGGCTGGAACCAGCAGTGAAAAGTGACCTTTCCCCTTCCCCCCTTTAACAAATCATCTGCTTCCCTCACTTTTTTTTTTTAATGCTTCATTTGCTCCAATTTAAAGGATGTTAGATATTTGGGAAGCCTAGAAACAAAGTTTACTCAGATAAAAATTCCATCAGCTTGAAGGGAGTGAACATATATCTGGGAAAGAACTGGCATAGATGTTGTTCAAAGTCGGGTGGACCTTGGGGTGTGCACCCTTTATCAATCTGTGAGATGTGGCCTCATAGAATTTTACAAAAGATGCTTCTTTATAAATACCAAAATAGCAACATTACTTTCTATGTAAATAATGATCAGTTTTTGCATTTATGTTTGTAAAAGATTGCAAAAATGAAATGTTTTGCTTTGTAACAAACCGACATTTCTAACACAAACTCCTATATTCAATTCTAAATTTAAAAGAGAGAAATTAAAGTTAGTGGCCATAAAACACCTTTCTAATGATGCTAAAATATTAAAGCAACATGTTCAAGTTTTAATTTCCATATTAAAATTAGTGTATTTAAAAATAAATGTGACTTGTTTCATAAGGACTCTAAGTATAAAGTCAAGTATAATTAACATAAATGTAAAGAGAAAATTGCCAGTTTACCACAAGAACTATAAACACTGTGAAGCCATAGGAACTTTGGGTTTTCTATCTTTGCTCTTCATATATTCCATATTGTGTATGGATCAATTTTCTTGTCTTAGGTTTTTCATCTCTTCTTTTACCTCTTTTTGTCATAGCTTCATTTTGACCTTACATCCAGCATAAATTTCAAAATAAAACTTTTATATGAACTTTAAGATGGAAATGAATTGTGTTGTAGATATATTTGCTGAGGCCAAGAACTGCAAATTAGGTGTTCTTTTCATTTTGATCAATTAAAATTTTGTTTAAGGGACTCTGTCTATTGCGTAGAGAAGTTTATTTTTTAAAGTGGGGGAATCTACACTTAACTGTGAGTAAAAGGCTAAATATATAGAATGTGCTTAAGAATTATGCTGGTCTAATAAAGTGGCAATAGTAGGCTCCTATTTAATATCTATGACTTCACTAGTTCCAGGTAGTTGGTCAGGTTTTCAGTAACAGATACAATTTTCTTCCTCTTGAGCAGGCATTAAGTCTAATTAGACGGATGTTATTTGCCACCAAGATATGAGTGGCATTATTGAGCTTTAGAGATAGTTTAAGCAATTTGGTTATTTTTTGTTTCATAGTAATTACAACTGCTTAGGTTGTAATAAAGGGCTACAACAATAGACTATATTGTTTGAGGAGAATCCTGGACTTCCCTGACCAATAACTTGAAGACAGTTTTCTTGTGCATTTTGCTGGGATTTTTGTTAGATATTCTATATCTTTTGTGAGGAACAATGTCATCCCAAGTAGTATGAAATTTAGATATTGTTTTTCTATTTTTGTGAGGAGTGAGATAGGGTTTCTAATTGAAATTTCACTGCATCTATAAATAGCTTTTGGTAGAATGGTCATTTTCTCAATATTAACTCATTCTACCAAACAATGAGCATGAGACACCTTTATATTTCCTAGTGGTTTTTCCAAGGTCACAGATGTAAAGTTGTTGTTGGAGAGTAATTTTGCCTCCAGGGTTTTATTTATTATTATTCATTCTATTTTATGTGAGGCTACTGTGTGTCAAAGTTTGGCCATGATATCTTTTTCAGGGTGTTTGATGTTGATATTTAATACCTGACAAGATGCAAGTGTAGGTAAGAACTTTCTGAGTAGCACTCAATTTGCCTAGAAATTAAGGTTAACAATTAACAAGTGTAACCCCACAAAATTCAAAATCTTCTAAATACACAAGGAAACAATCAAGTGAGCATGAAACCCACAGAGTGAGAAAAGTATTGCCAACTATGTATCTGATAGATCATGAGTGTTCAGAATAGACAAATAACGCAAAAAAAGTCAAACACAAATATGTAAAAATGACAACACACTGAAAACCAAATGATTAAAAAATGCTCAAAGGATATTACCAGAATGTCATTTGGAGAAAAAATAAAAATGGTAAAATATAGCTCAAAAACTCATAATCCTTAGCAATGAGGGAAATATGAATTTAAACAAATTTGAAGCATCATCTAACCCTAGTCAGAATGGCTGACATCAAAACAGGAACAAAAAAATGCTGGCATACATATGGGATGGTATTGGCGAACCACTCACTAACTATTGGTAGGATTCCAAACTGGTACAGCCACTCTGAAAATCAGTGTGAAGAACCCTCAAAAATCTATGACTAAAACTACCACATAGCTCTTATTACTTTTTTGGCATATCCCCAAAGGACTCAACTTTTTATTATACAGATACTTGCTTAGCCATGTCTTTTGCCTGTATCATGTGAGGTATTAAATACCAACACAAAACCCTCTGAGAAAGAAATCATTGTCACACTCTGACATGCAGCAGCCTCACAGAAAATGAAATATCTAATAATGAAACTAACCATAGTGATAAAAGAACTCTATAATGAAAACATTATACTTTTGAAGAAAGATATTGTGAAAGAGATTAGGAAATAGAAAACTATTACATTTCATAGTTTGACAGAATGCATTAGTATTGTGAAAATGACAATTCTACCAAAAGCTATTTTTAGATTCAGTAATTCTGATCAGAATCACTATCTCATTCTTCACCAAAGTACCCAAAAGTTCATATTGAATAAAAAAAAATCCTAGAGAGAGAAATAAATCCCATGCAACATGACAAAAGATTGAAAAATAAAACAGTAGCATGCAGAACAATGAAACAAAACAGAACAAAAAATATGAATTCAAAGAACTTCAGCCATCTAATATTTAATAAGAATGAAAAAATACACTGGAGAAAGGATAGCATCATCAACAAATGGTGCTGGGAAAACTAAATATTGACATGTAGAAGAATGAATTTAACCCAGATGTATCATCCTGAACAAAAACTAACTCCAAATATATCGATGATCTAAATGTGAAATCTGAAAGACTGAAAATTCTAGAAGAAAACATGACCATCAAGTATCTCTGAAAAGTAAGAACTATTTAAAATTGTTTGTGTGTATATGTGTATGACTTTACTTTCTTAGAAGTCTTTGCTAAAAATTCTGTCATCCATACTTTGAAATTTTTCCAAAATTTATTTCTTAGGGCAGCTTTATAACTTATATATCTAATTATAAACACAGAAAGGATTTACTCATTGCTATTCTTTCAAATAATATTTAAAAGTGAGTTTGAGGTCATTTCATGGCTCTTACATGTCATGTGTTTTTCTCTGTTTGTGTATTGATCATAAAGAAATGATTAGTGTGTGAGAACTCTGGCTTCATCAATGGATTAATCCAGTCCTCAGAAGAGTTCATAATACAACGAACTACTGAAAAAATGTTTTCGAACTAAACATGAAGATTAGATGGATAAAACTATTGACTAAGATTTAAAATGACCATCCCCTCGTGGCCATGGCTTTTTCTAAGTTCTATTTCCTGGCTGACCTCCTTGTACCATCAGTGGTTCCACACATCTGTTCTTCTAGACACACACATGCACTGGATGTTCAACCCTCCTACAGTTACCCTATGTTTTTACATCACCTTGTACCACAAAGAATGAAAGCATCCAGCTACAGACTAACACCTCTGAAAACAGGGCCCAAAATAATCCTTTCTAATTGTTTCTCTTATGTGCTTATAAAAGTGGTAAAAACTAATTAACAGAAATCAAATCTCTATGCAAAGGGGTAAATTAGCATATTTTTATGTTACAGGTGCCATGACTGACCAGTTGCTCTAAAATGGAAGAAAATGTTTCTTACTGATTCTGTAATATTCATTGTACAGTTATATACATTTAGAAAATTGGGGTCAATTGAACATTTTTGAGTGACATATTACAATGAAAATCAAAGTTTTCCACAAATGGATGAAAAATACAGCAAAGAACACTGATAATCCCCCTTATAGATTGTATTGTTTATGTTTTCATGCTTATATAATGGTCATTTTGGAAATACTTATTAAATTAAAAAGTTTCTATTAAATTGTTAATATGTTTCTACTTTGTGAATTTCAACCAGCCATGGTATATCATGTAGTAGTGATTTTAGGCATCTCCTCTTCTATTGATACTGAATGAGGTAATCCAGTAGAAGGAATGGGTCCCCAAAACAGATAACACAGTCAGAGACATCCCCTGGTCACTGTTAAGAGTCTTCATCTGGTGATGGATGGAGATAGAGACAGAGACCCACACTGGAGCACTGGACTGAGCTCCCAAGGTCCCAATGAGAAGCAGATGGAGGGAGAACACGAGCAAGGATGTCAGGACCACGGGGGGTGCACCCACCCACTGAGACAATGGGGCTGATCTATTGGGAACTCACCAAAGCCAGCTGGACTGTGACTGAAACAGCA
>NW_026067977.1:8093958-8134004 GCF_014885135.2 Alexandromys fortis
GGAGAAGAGAGGGGGGAGGGGGAGAAGATTGGGGGGAGGGGGAGGGAAATGGGAGGCTGGGAGGAGGCGGAAACTTTTTTTTCTTATTCTCAATAAAAAAAAAAAAGAAAGAAAAAAAAAAGGAAAAAAAAAAAAGAGTCTTTAATGAACCCTAAGTTTCATAACTGTAACGTATAGGCTGAGGGTCAGTCCCATGTAAGTTCCCTGGTTGCTGATTCAGTCTCTGTAAGCCCCTTTGACTCCAGATTACTTGGTTCTATGGGTTTTATTCTGATGCCCTTAACACCTCTGGCTCCTATATTCTTTCCTTCCTCTCTTCCTCGGAGTTCCCAAGTCCTCCATCCCCCAATGTTTGTCTGTATGTCTCTTTTTCTGCTCCTCTCAGTTTAATGATTAAAGGATGAAGCCTTGCTGAAGATGACTATGCTAGCCTCTGTTATAAGAGTATAAGAGAATATCATTAGGAGTAATTTCATTAACTTTGTTTTCCTGCCATCATGTTTGGTTCTATCCTAGGTGTGTGGAATATCCTGACTCTGGGTCCTGGCCAATCGGGTGAGCTCCCTCTCAGGATATGGTTTTCTAACTGTGTCCCTCATTAGTTGGTCACTCCCACTATTTCTGTGTCATCTTTACTCCATTACATCCTGTAGGCAGGATAAATTTTATACTGAAGGGTTTGTGGCTGGATTGATGTCCCAGTCCCTTGCCTGGTTATAGGGGCTGACCTGCTCAGGCTCCATAGCTCTTGTTTCTGGAAATCTTAATTAGGGTCACCCTCATAGATTCCTACAAGTATCCATTGCTCTACTTTTCTACTTCATCCCAGAGACATGATTCCAGTAGTCTTTCCCAGTACACTCACCGTTTATCCTTTTACTCCTGTTCCCTTCTTCCTTCCTCATTTTAGACTGCTCCCCCTGTCGCTGGCAATGTCCACTCTCTTTTCCCTTTACAGTGAGATTCATGCACCTCCCTCCCCCCAATCCTTATTTCTTAGCTTCTCAGGCTTTGTGTGGGTCATAGCATGTTCTCCATGACTTTGCAGTTATCTATGTGATTTTAAATTCTTCACCAATGCCAGAGCTTTATTATTATGCCATTGCTGTTCTCTTAGCATAAAAGTAAACACATAGGGCATTTTCTTCTAAGAGCTTTTGCTGCTTTTAATTGCAAAATGTGATTATAGACCTTGTATTAAAGGAAACAAGCAGATAAACTGGATAATGCCGAACAAGTCTGTGGAATTAATTTTCTTTGTCTGTGTCATTCTTCCTCAAAGGCCTCTCTGCTGGCTGTGTTCTTTGAGATTTGGAGCACGATGGCAATACATGAAAAGTGGTTCACGATTACTTTCAAGAAGGCCAGAACACTTACTAGTTGTTTCCATTTAAGTTCCCAGAAGCAGTTATAGTGCAGAGGAAGGACAAACACTTGGCAGAATGCTTCTCTTTCAAGACAGCACAACCTCTTCAAGTCTCTCCATATCATATAAAGCAGGAAAAGATCTGCCATGGGATAAGGCATTGAGTGTAGAACAAATGAAGTGATACACTTTGCTTCCTAAGTAATGCTGAGTCCAAAATTCAAAAGTATTGTTCTTTTTTCCTATATGCCCACGGATACAAATGTAACTTTGTTCCTTCATCTTTAATTTAATTTTTATTAGTTTATGGGAGGCATGCCCATGCCATATCTCTCTTGTGTTGGTCAGAGGACTACTTTGTAAAGTTGGTTTTATCCTTGACATTTAAATGTTCTCCGGGAATTGAACCCAGGTAACTAGGCACACACAGCAAGTGCCTTTACCAACTGAAAAATATCCTGGCCTTATTCCTTCTTTAAAAACAAACATCAAAGAGAAACCCTGAACCAAGATAAGTAATAAAATTGTGACATTATGGGGTATGAATTGATTTCTTAATATATATTTTTGGTGAGTCTGAGACTTTTATTGCTCTGTGTCCTTTGAGAGTTGCTGCGGACACCACTAAAGAAGGCATTGTGAAAACAGAGCATCAGAGGATCAGCTGAAATGTTTGTGGAGCTTCTCATCTCAGTGCTGTGTTTCAGAGAAAAGAAAACTGGATAGAAAACAATGGGATGATCGCTCAAAGTCTCAGAGCAGAGAGTGAAACCATGCTTTATTTTACCCTTCAGCTGTCAATCACTGAGTCATCACAGATCTTCAAGTGTGTTATAAAATTCTTGGTTTGTGCTTAACTAAATCTATAGCTTTGAGTGTGCAGTCATTTACCAAATAATATATGCATGACTATTGCATGCTTTGCAGTATTCCAAGGCATAGGATCACAGAGAAAACTGAAGACTGGAAATGCACAGCAGAGAAATTACAAAACTGAAAACTTCCGTGGTGCTAGTGATTACAATTAATTCCAAATAGCTGATGAAATGTAAATTGTCTTCATGGAAAATATGTTATTACCTCTGGTCCATAACTTGAATATTTTTATTAAATAGGTGTTTTAAGTATTCTGTTTCTTATTTATAAGACAGTTCTAATAGAGAAAAACACTATGAGTCCCTTCTTTACAGAAAAAAATCAACATTACTAAAGAGTACAATCTATCTCAAAACAGAACATCATAATTTCTACAGTGAATCTATTGTATCTAAAATTTAGACATCATTCAACATTCCCAGAAGCTGTTTGTTATCATTTTTATTTTGGAAGCCAAATGACACATGTGCAGAGTAGTAGTAAATTAAAGAACTTGAAACATTATCATCAATAACAGCAAGAAATATTCTCACTAGGAAAGCAGTTACTTATTTGCAAAACAAACCTTCTCACCAAGCCCACCAAGTAAGCATGATGTTCACAGTCCTTTTAGCATGATATAGCTATGTCTGTCTGTTTGTCTTTCTATCTCTTCTAAAATCTCTATATGTATTTATTCATATCATCAATATCCATATCCTGTGACCTATAACAGCTATAGTTAATAGAATTTTATAGAATGAGATGTTTAATTTTTGTTTGTTGAACTAGCTATATCTGGTTTCTGACTAGGATCCCAGATAATAGTTGTTTCAGGGAAGTGCAAGTGATTCACTGATAGATTCAGAGTATCAGTGATATATATATATATATATATATATATATATATATATATAATTGTATAATATTCTTGGCATAAAGATGACGTTTTAAAGATAGGTGTTTTTAAAATAAGACTCTCAGGGGATTCAGAAAAGTCAGAAGGGGTGTTTTTCCCAGGAGGAGCTTTTCTAGTCTTCCTGTTTCATATCTTCTAATAATAAAAATAACAAAGAGATTTCTTTGCAAATCTCTATCAAATAATCTGATATTTTTCAGAAAAGAAGAAAACAATGTCACACATGAACTAACTTCCTGAGTGTGGTCTCAGAGGAAAAGAGCTTTAACATCCAGCACAGGGGTGAGAACATGTTAGGTGTAAGACTGTACTCAGATCCAGCTGTAGATTTTGTGTAAATCAGTGCAAAAGAAATGCAAGGATTAACTTGTTCAAATGTTGTCAAGAGTTTTGGAGAGGTGGGAGCAAGTTATTCAACCATGTATGTGACTCTTCTTTGTGTACAGTACTATTTACAGGTCATGAGCTCATGAAGATAGCCCTGATGATATTTTGCTGTAAAATATGTATATACCTCTTTTGGAAAATATTGTAAGATTATGTGCTGTGCATAACACAGTCTAATGCACTTTTCCTTTACACTTAAATCTCTTTGGACATGACCCCCAAGGTATATCTGCTGTCATATCTGTGTGATGCAGACCACTGCCCATGTTGCTGCAAATGACCAGTCTAGGGTAGAGCCTGTCAGATCTTCATGAGGAGTTAAGAAGCAAGAGAAACAAAACCAAGGTTCCTGTAGCATTAGAAGAAGAAAAGTCGGAATATTTGTGGATAAATTGGCATGTTAAAATGAGTTTGAAAACTTATATCATGAAAATAGGCTCCTTATTTTTGGGATCTGAGGAGGATGAATGTAGGAGAGAGGTTACATTAAAAGAAAGGAAACAGACAGGAGATGGGGAGAGAGAAATGGACGGAAGGACAAGGGAGGATGCTGTATGCAGAAAAGCTAATCTCTGTTAGTCTTTTACTAAACCTCTTTAAAAGTGATAGAGAAGAAGACAGTGATGGTAGAAAGCAGATCCTGGGAACTAGTGTTTCTTATATCAATTTTGAATTCCATAATTTGTGCTGTGGGACAATTCTCTTGTACACTGTAATGACTTGTCACTCATATTGGTTTAATAAAACACTGATTGGCCATTAGTTAGGCGGGAAGTACAGGCAGGGCCACTAGACTAGGAGAATTCTAAGAAGAATGACAGAAACATTGTTGTTAGTTAGACACAAAGAAATCAAGATAAGAATGCCTTACTGAGAAAAGGTACAAAGTCACATGACTAAACATAGATCCAAATTCTGGGTTAATTTAAGTTGTAAGAATTAGTTAGTAATAAACCTGAGGTAGAAGGCCAACAATTTATAATTAATATAAGACTCTGTGTGTTTCTTTGGGATTGAAAGTCTGTGGGGCCAGGTGAAACAGATACTTTCATATACATATTTAATGCACTGCCTTTCTCACCCTTGCTGATTTAAGTGGTTATTCTCTGTTCACTCAAGCCATCCTGGAACACTGTGCTCTGATCAAATTAAGAAAATGATTGAATTAAAATAAATTCTATGATGTTAATGTTAACCACTCTTTTGAGTAGTCAAGGTATGAGTGTATGCTATTAATATCATGTTATTATACACTTCTGGGTGTAACAAAATAAGCCAAGATTCCTGACCCAGTTGACTGGATGGTAGAAGAGCGACAGTGAGAGCTAATATAACTGTGACTGCTGTTAGTCTGAGCAATCCCGCCTGCTCCAACCGTAATTTGAAAGGTTGGCAACAGGGGTGGAAAGCAAGGGAGCTATAAGGGTCTGGAGGGAGGAAAGGAATGGTGATGAGTGATGTAACTTTATAAATTAAAGATTTTTTTTTAAAAAAGGACAGAAGCATAAGCATTATTTGTGGTTCTGCAGGTTTTTTTTATATTGTTTAAACTTTTTTTAACAAAACTAATTAATATTCACTTTTGTTGATTGTACTGTGTAGCAAATTGTTTGATTTGTTGTATAAAATAAGTAGATCTATTTTTCTTTTATTATTTTGTACTACTCTGTTTTGCTGTACTAAATTATCAAAATATGACTTGGCTATTCTTTTGTTTGAATCAGTTTATGCCCACATCTATTGTCAGAAAATGTTTCTATGTATCTATTAAAAATTGAAAATCTTATAAAAATAATTGACTAATAAATTTTGGTATGATTTCAAGACTTTGATAAATCAACAAGATTTTAGTTTCTGAGCTAGAATGCATATGAGGTAATTGTTAAGTACTATTTGTTTTGAATTCTTCCCTTGAATTATGTTGTGTAGTTTTCATATATTTAAGTGTATATGTAAGTAATATGTCTCTATTCACAAGAATATACAGAATTTGCAAAGCGAGAAATAGCATCATATAAAATCCTTTGGCATAATATTCAATTAAATAAACAGATTTATAGTATCATTATAATGTTTAATCCATGCTAGTCTCAAATTTGTGATCCTCCTGTTGCGTACATCCAAGTGCTGAGATTATAAGATTTCTATAAAGAACATATTAATTTTACTCAGTGTATGATCTCCTAATTATTCAGCTGTGATATAGACAGGCATTAACTTTTTAAAATATAGCGAGCATTTTAAGTTGCAGGAAATTGTAAACATTTTAACTTGCTTACATGCTTTTTCCTTCACTGTGATGGTTTTTAGGTGAGTGGTTTTGCATATGCAGACTGACTCATGTCTAAGATATTATGTTTTGAGATAATCTCAGACATGTGTAAAAATGTAAAAATAAAATAGTTTAAAAGTTTTAAGATCTTTATTATTTGTTCATTTAAAAATTTATGCATATATAATATGCATGCAGATTAATATAATGCTCTCTAATCTGTTCCACATCTATTATTCCACCCACAAATTCTTTTCCCACATTCATGACTTTTAATGTTTATTTAAGGACTATTTTGTTATAAAAATTATACTTCAATAGTTTGCAGGATGTTTTCCCAACAATGTTATTTCATTTTTGTTTCACTAACATAAATTATTATTCTCTTTCTCCATATATCTCGATACTCCCTTTTGTACATCTAGAAAACAAAACATCCTTTCACTATTATTTTAAGAATTTGATCTTTATAGTATCTTTTTAGAGAAGAAGTGTTTTAATATTTCAATTTCTAAACATTTATTGTGCTTATCTGCATTTATGTCTGCTTGCCATGTTTAGGGATTTCCTTTTGTGGTAATTACAAATAGTTCTTTATCAATTTACTTAATTGCATAGGAATTCAAAATGTTGCACATAATTTGTTTTAAATAAAAAAAATTCTATGTATTTAGAAAAGCAGGCTTTTTCAAGTCTTGGGCTTACCATGCAGGGAACTCTCACTCTGGAGTTATTGGATATTTTTGGAAGTTGGAGAATGGCTGGTTAAATCTCAGAAATCAAAGTCCTTCTAATAGCTTGCTTTTCTGCTCATAATTACAAAGGAATTTCCCCAGCTAACTGAAACACAACCAGTAGATAGGAAGACTGCTTCTTTAACAACAGAGTAGCAGGGATGAACTGCTCTTTGTTTATATGATAAAAGATTTCACTAATTTTCCTTCATGTACCTGTCATGAGCATGTTGATCTTGTTTCATCTTCTGAAAACCCTGCAAAGCTCTCTTATTTTGACAAATACTTATTAGACCTGGCTGTACTAATGTAAAGTATATAAAACACTATGATTTGAAATGAGGATATTTTAAGATATGTTAATATGTTATGAAAAGATAACTGAAAGGGTTTTGAGTTACCTTTCTTGGAGTAGTGAGTGAACTAAAAATAAATAAAATCAACCTTATAATTTGGGCCTATGCAACAGGATGGCAGTTTATTCACTACTGTAATACATTCTCTCTTGAATGTAAATCCTACTGTCTTCAGAAGTACAGAAACATATCCATTGTCTTTATGAATGTATAAACCTGCTGATAAGAGTGGTCAAATAAGATAATATTCAGTCTGGGAAGAAAGAATCCTCAAATAATGGCCTTACAATATTGCAGTGGGAAAGGCAGAAGTCATGGATTGAAGTCAATGATGAGAACAGTTGAACAGTGACTACTAAAGTCAACAAGGAGTGAGGGAAAGTGCAACTCTCAGAGTTAATGAATATATATACACACAGAGAGACACAAAGGAGCCAAACAAAGATGTTTACAGCTGAAAATAGACCTGAGAGTTATTTACAGTTTATGCTCTCTACTGTTCCAGATAAAGAAACTAAAGGTTCATGAGATTATCAAGTACCATCATGAGAGACCAATAATCACTGGAAGGGGAAAAAAAATCAGTTTAAGTAAGAAGCTTTTGCCATTTAAAAATGAGGGATGGATGATTATAGTTACATATGCAGTGTTGAGAAAGCAACATGATCATACACTTTTTTTTAAAGATTTCTGCCTCCTCCCCGCCACCGCCTCCCATTTCCCTCCCTCTCCCCCAATCAAGTCCCCCTCCCCCGATCAAGTCCTCCTCCCTCATCAGCCCAAAGAGCAATCAGGGTTCCCTGACCTGTGGGAAGTCCAAGGACCACCCACCTCCATCCAGGTCTAGAAAGGTGAGCATCCAAACTGCCTAGGCTCCCCCAAAGCCAGTATGTGCAGTAGGATCAAAAACCCATTACCATTGTTCTTGAGTTCTCAGTAGTCCTCATTGTTCACTATCTTCAGCAAGTCGTCTGAAAAAGCATGGGATCATACACTTGTCATCAGACCAGAAAGATAATGCTGTTATTGAAGATTGGATAAATGTGGGCAGTGGGTTATTTTCCATGATGGTCATCCCATAACCTGTAATACAATATTGTCTTTGATAAAGAAAATCAGAAATTTCTATAAAAGCTGAGAATGTTTACTACAATATATAAATTATCAATCAGCAATTTCTCCAATGCCATTTATAACTATACCTTTTAAGTTTAAGTTAATCATGACCCACCACTAAAATGACACTAGTGAAAATTTAACTCGATTGCCGTATGTATTTATTGTCCTAAACTAAAAAACAAGCAACTTAGTCTATAAAGGCTCCCATAGAAAGATTTCTAAAATAAATCAACAGTTAATTAAAGACGGGTATTTCACACATGCTATATCTGTATACATGCTTGACTAGAAAATGTATGTATAAATGTCTTTCCTTATAGGAGTAACTACAGAAATTTTTGTATAACCTGTGACAAATCTCTGGAAATGCAAATTGCAAACTACATACAATTATTTGTCTTAGGTATATGGTATGGAGGTGAAATGATTAGTTCATTTGTGAATTATTTTCTTCCCTAAATTTAGTTTTTCTCTACATTCCCAGCTTTTCCTTTCATTCAGGAGATCAAGCCCAGGCTCTTGCAGTTGCTAAGCTGGAGCTTAGCATTTAAGACAGATTCATATCACCTTGTCTTATACTGTATTTTTCATTCAGTATATTTTTCATATTTTTCCTCACCAAATCTTCCCAGATCTTCTTTGCCTCTGTACCAATACAACCTCATGTTCATTTTCTCTCTCAAAAGAACCCTATCTACCCCTCCCCACATACAAAAAGCAAAAAAACAAAAACAAACAAACAAACAAAAAACACCAAACCATTAAAAACCACACAAACAAAATATAGCCCTGATTTTCTGTGGCTCAAGTATACTTGAGCAGGAGACCTGCCCTGGAGAATGGTTGATATACCCAGTGTTATTTTACTGCAAAAAAAAAAAAAAAAAAAAAAAAAAAAAAAAAAAAAAAAAAAAACAAAAACTGAAGAAATTCCCATTAACAGCAGATATCAATTACAAACAGGTTCTTTGTTCTGAGTGAGATTTTGTGCCCTTATTTCCGTGCCGGGATTCGTCTGGCTTGAATTTGTGCATACCATCTTGTCTCTGTGTGTTCATTGTGAATCAGTCCCATCCTTTGAAGAACAGACTGTTTTCTTGGAATTTCCTACCTCCTTGTTCTTTAAATAAGCAACAAAAATTATTATTCTTTGACTCCAATTACTTGGGCAATGATGTTAAAAAATTATCCAAGAAATTTATGCTTTCTAATATTTCTCAAATTCCCACACTAAAATCATTAATGTTTTTGATACACTTAAAAATCATCTTCCACAAGTCAGTTACATTATTACCTAATATTTTCATCCCTGTAATAATAAAGAATGGATAAAGAGGGACCATTAAATTTTATCATACTTAAGATAAATGTTAAATGAACCAATCTTAGCTGTTCCTTCTATTAAAACAAAGCAACAAATAATTGTGTGATGATGGATGTATTCACCCAGTTCACTCTATAGACTTTTTGTTATATATATATATATATATTACTAACATATTGCACACTGTAAATGTACATACAACAATTTTTAAATGCCCATAAAATACAAAACTTGACTGAGAGAATGGATGTGTGTGGAAAGAGAACTGTATGCAAAGGTGATTAAAAGGAAATACAGTGTATTCCTAGACTCAAGATTCTGTCTTAGTCCAGGGTGAATAAATCAAATCTTACTTGTTCTTCCTGAATATTCTAATATTAGCTGAATTTGTCTCCTGCCAAACCTTAAAAAATTGTTTTAGAAATGACAGAGTAATGCTTGCTGTGCTAGTCCATTTAGACTGCTATAAAATGTACTATTAACAGAGTAGCCCATAAACAATAAATATGCACCTTTCCTTGTGATGGAAGAAAGAAAATCCCACACAAAATTCCAGGAGATTTAGTGTCTGCTGATTGCCCATTTCGCGGTTTCTAGATGGAGACATACTGCTGTATTTTCAGCCTACTGCTGTATTTTGATACATTGATGATAACAAGACAACTTTCTATGTCTCACATTATAAAACATTTTATCCTATTCACGAGAATGTTCTCTTCCTGACAAAAACATCTCTAAAGACACTACTGCAAAATATAATCGATTTGCAATGTATTATTCCAGTGCTAGAATTTGGGAGGTTACAAGCATTCAAACTACAAGGGAATATTTTAAATGAATATTTTAAAATAAAGATGACTGAAAACTCACTCGAATCTAAAGAACGCCTAGGTTTTTCTACTTTAAGGCAAGTTAGAAATGATTGGAGAGTTCAATCTAAATTGAATTGGATGGGGCTATGAAAATCATGGCAAATGGGTGGTGGTGTGTAAAACAATCTTCAGAGTGAGGTGAAACTCTATCCATCCACCTGTGGCAAGAACCTGTTTCCTTTATACAGAGAATTTCAGAACATCTGAGATAATCACCTGTGTATGTTTCCATTCATACATGAAGCATATTATGTTATTATGTAAGAGTTTTCTCATCTTCTGGCAAAGGCTTCCTTCAGATCCAGAAGGTTAGCCCACAAAAGTGTGTGTGTGTGTGTCTGTGTGTCTGTGCAAGAGAGATAGAGACAGACAGAAAGAGACACAGACATACATACAGAGAATCTTTAGCTAGTTGGAATAAAATCCAAATTTCACAAACCTCCCCATCCCTTTATGTGATGAGTTGAGTTCTCAGGAGAGACTGATTTACATTTTATAGACCAACAACCAAGTAAATGAGGCACATTTTCTTAGCTTTGACTCTTTTCCATTTTTCCAGGTCTACTTTTGAGAAATAACTCCTCAGTTTCTTCAATATTTGACTTTACTCCACATGTCAGATTCTACTTTAAGGAAATTAAATTTAAGATATTCTTCTGCCTTTACTTTCTTATTTAACAGTTTAGAAATGGATATTAATAATAATGAAGATTATTTGAACTAGAAACTCTGGTGACTATCAGTAGAATTAGCAATGGGTTACTGTGAGATACAGCTTTTTATTGAATCCACAATGAGATACTACCTACTACCTGGGTCAGTTTCTCGCATGTGTAAAGCATTTTGGTTTCACTATTCTGGAATTGTTACTGATAATGTCCCACCCATTCATCTTTATTAGTTCCCCAGTAAGATAAAATGCATAGAAACCTGCAAGATACTAAGTTTCAAGGGTACACAAAAGTGGACAGCTCAGCAAAGCAGAACAAACAATTTTGAAGATGGATAGGAGGATATTTGGTTAACAGTGGGGCAATGTTTTAGGAGCCATCATATTTTCTAACTTTCCAAACCTATGACTTAATTTATTGTTTTCTGTTTTCAGATTCACTTTTTAACAACCCCAAGAGTAGTGGTGAAGTTTGAGGTTTATCAGTTGGTTCAAATGAAAAACAAATCAAATTCTAGAAACGATTTTTCGGAGTAGATTACTACAAGTGGTACCTTGCTGAAAGTAATAGACTGGAGATGTCAAGCACAAAATAACACACCCATTTCACACTCCTCGCCACAATTCTCGGGGATCGTAGAAAGATTGTTAAGAGACAGAGGACATGGACACCTGCAGCAAAACAGTATTTGCCAAACCTCACAAAGTCATCACACAGAAAAACTCAAGCAGCCACATGACCTCCAGAAGACCTAGTTAGTTAAAATCCCAGCATGGATTTGGGGGAGCTCCTGAAGTCCCATCCCTAGATGAGCAGTGATTAGCTATAGATGGCTACTGGACAAGGATGGTTGCTGTTGTTTTTTATCAGAGATGCAGCCTGAGTTCATCTTTCTTTGTTCCAGTAATGGTCCTGTTCCCATACACATACTATGAGCAAAAAGTGGAATAAAAGAGCTTAAAATATATCACACAAAGTTGGTAGGAAAAAATGATGGTGGTATAGTAAAGGAGTCGGAGAAAAGAAATTGGGGATGCATATTTTAAAATGACATTATATGCTTGTATTCAATTTTCAAATCATATTTTATTAAGTTGGAAAAAAATGTCACTACAAAAATTTAAATGAACACCATGATTTTCTCACATTTATGAATTTATATTCTCAGACTAGAATCCCCTGAGGGAAGGGATATACTCCCCAGGAATTACATAATAAGCTGGTGTATAAGGTCATGACCCTCTAAATCTAAACTTAAATTAGGATCAGTGGTTGTTTCTTTTGACAGGTTTCTTACATTGTTAGAAGCTAACAATTGCATAAGCTCTCCTAGAATGAATCCTAATCTCAGTAATTCAACTTCATTTTATTATATACTGAAACCTTTTACCCTTTCTCTTCCCTGTTAGCCATATAATCCCTGAACTCAAGTCTCACCAGAGATGAGAAGCTGTTAGCTAACCATGTGACTGGGCAACAGTGTCTCCTGACAGAGTGTGACATATATTGTCAACAGTTATTAAAGAAGATTTACATTAATTAACAATTAATGACTAAGAATCACGGACTCCAAGAGAGACACCATTTTTTCTATGTTGTATTGAAATTGTTGATGATAAATAAGAACAAATGATTATGAATTGATGTAATTAATATTTGTTTCCCTGAACAGAACAGAGCCCACAAAGAATAAGCTTCCTATGATAGTTCCAGATGTGAAGATGTTTGCAGGAAATGTTTAGAAGCAGACACATGCATCTTTGCTTCCCATTTTCCTGGGTGATTTGTTGGTTATTTGTGCACAGTTGGTTGCTTCCCAGTGTCTGATGCACGTTAACAGTGTCCTGAAGATCATTTGCATTTCTCCAGTGAGTTAGTGTGCTGCTTTTCCCCCGTCGAGACTCTGTAATTATGCTGAAACCTTTTGTCTGTGACATTGGCAGTTTTCCTGGAGTGCACACGTCTCCCAGCATCCTACAGATGTTGCTCAAAGTTAATCTAGTGGCAAAGGATGCCTGGTTTTGTTCACATTTTGGAAAACACTAGTGAGAATTTCCGCTCCCATTTTTATCTTTGTCTTTTCAATTTTCCTAACGTTACTCAAATCCTCTGTGTGATGCCTGACACCAGGGACACCACATGGTCAGTGGCTTAGATTGACTCTCCACTGTATTTTCAGGTCTTTCAGATGTCTCACTTTTCAAGGCTTTCATAGAACAGCTGAGCCCTCATAGCAGTGGCCGAACCCCATGGGTTCCCATTTTCAAGTACTTAAGCTCTTATAGTGATTGATGCTGTAGATGAAAATATATCAGTAGGCCTGATAGATGAAGTGGAAAATGTACATTTCTCCACTTAGAAGCTGTGTTGCTAAGAGTATCGTGTATGTGTGTGTGATTGATAGTAAAGGTCTCCTTATCTTTAAGAGGAAATAAAACAGCTCTGCAGAAATAACAAACCTCCTTAAATTTAAGAGAAAGCTCCACCCTACCTATTCACTATTCTTATAAGTCACCAGCACATTTTGACCAACTTTATACAGTATTAAGCATTATAGTTAAGTTTGTGAACATTGTTTCTTTTGTGAACACTGAAAATAGGCATGTGTTGTTTCAGAGCTCTGAGAACGTTCATGACATGGTCACAATTTCTGCCACACCTTTGCTATCCCTCTCCTTCCATAGCCTTTCAGTTTAATATTAGAGTCATCATGCTATTAATCTTCATTAGCTCATGATTGGTTACAAACTTAAAAAAATCCATTATTAAAGTTAGCATGCAGCTATGTCTTTATTAAAGCACTATCAAAATCAAAGAGCATGTTGTTCTTTACTGCAAGCGAATAAATGCATCAACAATGCTCTTCTTGGTGGAAAAACAAACAAACAAAAAATAAATCTTTTTATTGTGTTACTTATCATATTCCAAACCCTTTCTACATTTTGTAATTGAACAACTATTGGTGAATCTTCAGTTATCAGATAAGTCTATTGTTATTTGAAAAAAAATAAATATTACATGATATTAGTTAATATTAAATGATAATAAAAAGGCACATGAACTCATTGATTTAATTATCGACATCTGTGAGAAGTACTTAAAATCCATTTAGAAGTTTTATTTTGGCTCAAAAAATAATAAAAACTCTGTTTCTGTTTGGTTGGCTCTTTTGATGTGGAGCTTGTTACTGGGAAGATCACTGTAACAGAAACAAAAACATGTGATATAGCAGAGCTATTCTCTTCAGTATGGCTGAGAAGGAAAGGGGAGAGGGAGGGAAAAAGAAGGTAGGAAATGGAAGGAGGAAAAGGGGAGGAAGGGAGAAAGAAAGAGAGAAATACAGAGACAGAGACAGAGAGATAGAGAACAGACAATGGTGCCAATAACCCATTCGTTTTTCAATAGAAACATCCTCCATTTGGTTCTAACAGTTTCCAAGAACACCACAGCACAGGCAGTGGACAAAATCTTTGGGATATAAACATATGGGGCACTTTTAAAATTTAAAACTACTACCATGTAGTATAAAATATAGCTTTGTAATATAAATTTCTCTTTTGTTCCATTATCTATGTTCGGTAGGAAGGAATGCAATGCTTTTTCACTGATTGAATAGATAAGAAAATAATATTAGAAATATTGTAGCGTGAGAAGGTACCAGAAGAGGCAATGCTTTTACCTCATTGTTTAAGGCAATGATAATACAACTGCGTTCTCTATTCCTAAATCTTGGGCTAAAATTTTTGAGATTTAGAAGCTAAACCATACACAACAATGATTTTAAAAAATATAATCATTTAGGAGACCATTAGCCTCCAGTATATTATCTGTTAGTCAACTTTGACAAAGGATGAAATCCTTTCTACTACTAGCAAAATCAATATAATTATCCACCAGTTTTTAAATAATTGACCAAAGTACATTGACATCCAACTGAAATTAAAAAGTAGACTTGTCTTTGCACAAGGAAAATGACCAGTTATGGGCTTGCTGACTATTTTTCTAAAGTCTTACTCACAGTGAAAGAGTATATGATTTACCTTCAGTGACAAATAGATCCTTCCCACAGTTCTTTGTAATAGAAGTCTCTTCTGGCCAGTAATAATTAAACATAAATTTGCTGAAATATTCAAGATAGTTTAGTTTTTTTTCCTTGTCATTATCTTCTCTTTTTAAAGTGGAAGCCTGACAGAAACTGTTTGCATCATGTAAACATAGCTGGCATATTAAGAGAGGGTAACATTTAATATATATTAGTATGCCCAAGATTAGAACATTCTATATAGAATAAATACAATAAGTGCACATATGTATTAGTTAGAGGCCTGTTTGTGTCTTCATTGATTTATGACAGCACTAGCCTTCACTGATATATTAAATCTAATCAAATAATTGATGGTAGTATTTATTAGTAGGATACAGCTAGTAGTGGCACTATCCTATTATTACGCAATAATTGCTGAAAAGATGCTTGGTTAAAAATAATTAATGTGGTGATCTAACAAATTAAGCTTGTCTGAAGATCAGAGTGCTGAGCTAGCCAATTAGCCATAGAGGCCAGGCAGTGGTGGCACACACCTTAATTTCATCACTCGCAAAGCAGAGGCAGATAGATCTCTTTGAGTTCAAGGCCATCCTGACTACATAAGATTGATCCAATCTAAAAGAGAAACAGAGTCAGGTGGTGGTGGCTCACATCTTTAATCCCAGTAGCTGGGAGTCACATGTCTTTAATCCCAGCAGTATGGAGGTGGAGGCATAAAGTAATATGGCTGCGTGGAGAAAGAAATATAAGGTGGGAGGAGACAGGAGCTCACTGCATTCAGTCTAAGGATTCAGTCTGAGGATACGTGGAGACAGGATCTTGCCCACTTTGGTCCAAGGATTCAGTAGAGGTAAAAGGTCTCTCTAATGGTTTGGTCCTTTACTTCTCTGCTCTTTGAGCATATGCTCCAATATCTGGTTTTATTTTAGGACCAATTAGAATGTGTGCTACATTTCCATGACTTCTAAGGTGCTAAAATTAAGTTATGCTTTAATATGAGATTCTATTACACAGTGTTTCTAGCTAATTTGATGAGGGGATCTGTTTTAAATATTTTAATGAGACCTTTGTCCCATGAAATCATGATTTTCATGCCAATATCTCATGTGTAAACAGATATAAAACAATAGAGTATATTTAAACAGGCATAGGCTGTGGAGTGTAGCATATTCGTAAAACTTGCACCAGTTCAAGCCAAGCAGTGTCCCAGTACTGAGAGGGAGAAGTGGACACAGGGTCCCACTCCTGATCGAGAAGCTGTCTGCAACTGATACAAATTGGAAAAGGAAAAATCAGTGTTCTAGAGTAGAGCAGCACCAAGTGTTTCAACCAGTTCAGGGCAGGACACGTGCTCTGGACTTGTTGGCCAACAAAGTAAAAACTTAATGGTAGTTTTATAAACTTTTTGTTTTGTTTGGAATTTTTCATTTATTTCAATTGTTGTGTTTTACAACATTAATTGTATTTGAGTTTTCTTTTTTATTGAAGGAGAAAGAGAGAGAAAAGATATATATTGTGTTGAAGGAGGTTAGAAGGAACTGAAAGGAACTGAGAGGGGAAAATCATGATCAAATATATTTTATAAAAATTATATTAAATAAATCAAAATAATAGAGTGAATGAGAACAAAAATATTCCCTATCGTTTCATGGATGATGTGTTTTAAATTAAGACATTATTCTATAGAATTTTGTGTGTTAATATAATAGGCTTCCATTAAGGTGTCTTCTACTATTCTCTAAGGACAAAGGGAACATGATATTCTATTGAGTTTTGGTTGAGCTGGGTTCTGTTATAAATCTCTGCTCTTGGAAATGTTGTGTTGATTTTCTAACAAGCACCTCAGCATGTGGCCTTGTTTGGAAAGACGATCTTCAAAGAAGTAACCAAGGCAACATAGATTGACAGTGGTAGGCCTCATGTAGTATAACAGGCTCCCTTATATTAAACAGGATTTTGGATGAAAGGCCATCCTAAATATTGAGGTATAAATCTGGGTAAAAAAAAATTCTACAAGGAAAAAAAAAACTAAGAATTTCTAGAAAAAAAAAGTCATCTCACAGAAATAGTCAAGCGCTTACAACCTCAGGAGCATCTGAGGCTGCTAAAAATTTGATGTTGGATTTCTAAATTCTACAACGGTGAGTTAATAGCATTTAATTATTTAGTAAATAATATACTATATATGTTAGATAGCAGAAAAATGAACAGGTAAATTCAAAGAATGGAATTGTCAAATAATGAAAAAGAACATATTCAGCTTGAGGGTCAGAGAAGCTTCTGAGTGAACTCTATAATTTAATTGATTAATTTATTTTACTTACACACAAAGGATATGCTAATTTCCATAAAACCCTCTCGGTCTAATGTAAAGCATAGTTTTGAATAGTTGTCCAATTAAACGTTATATGCTGTGATTGGAAAAAGTTTTTCCTGAGTCACAGAAATGAGCAAACCAGGAGTCAAATAAGTTTTTATTTCACAAGCTATATGCTATAACCAACAGAATTAATTCACTACAAACCAAGGCTTGTTACTACTCCAATGTGTAGATCTATGTTTTCAAAATAAATGTTGAAAAACCTGACGTAAATTATCAATGATATCTGTAAATTGTAAATATAACTATATAATTTCATCACAATGGGCTGTGGGCACCACCATCTATGTAGTAAAGGGTCTTACAGCATATTCTAGTCCTTACTCAGGAAACTTCAGGCTAAGTCCTGGTAAAATAAAATGCAGAGCCTGGGATAGAATTGCATGTGTGGCAAACAGATTTCTGTGGCAATTTTTCCTCTCTAATTTTCCAAGAAAACTATTTGTATTTAAACTAAAATATACCTCTACTGTGAAAAGTTTCTGTAGATTCGTGGCTTTCTTCTCTTTTAAATTTAAGTTTTCTAATAGACAAGAATACTGCCTTCTCAGACTAGCTAGAAATAATATCACTGTGTTCATGTTTCACTGGGGTTAGATACAGGGCAGAATTTCAATCCTGAACTGTGACTGTATTTGTAGACATTTACCTCTATCCCTGAAGCATGATACACAAATTCTTTCGTGGCTGAAACTTAGGAAAGTTAATATTTTCCTTATGAGACCTAAAGTGACAAATACTCATGCTGCTGGCTAGTAATTCCTATTTTCAGGCTGGTTTTGGTCACAAAGCAGGAAACCCTTATCACAAAAAAAAAAAAAAATATTTCGGGTATATAATCTGATGTTGGTGAGTCTCTGAGACTTGCATTCTTACCTAAGGGACATTCAGAATGAAGAGTGTTTGCAGTTCTAGTAACTGTAGGTGTTGGGAGGTTTAGCAAACCTCCCTTTTCTTCAGGTACCATACAGGTACAGGACATTGAAGAGAATTGTTTTATCCCATTATTGGGACATATTTAAGTCAAATTGTCACTGGACTTAAGTTTTAAGTGTGTTATGCTGTTGAAGGAAAAGCAAAGGGGAAGTGTGCTGATGCTGTCATTTTGCATCTCCCCAGGCGTTTTAAGCCTGTGCATGTTGCAATGCAATGTCCATCAGATGCATGCTTAGGAAGGGCACAATTGAGGTAAAACCTATATGCTTAAATAATTTACAGTTTTGTCTTGGCTGTATTGATAGATATCCTGAATGGCAAGCAACCTGCTGACCTTATATTAAAATATCCCAAAGGGTACATTTTTTTATATCATCTTGTTTATAGAAACCTCTCCCAAAGTAAATATTTTAGAAAAGTTTGTAAAATTCTGTCCCTGTGAACATATTANGTGTGTGTGTGTGTGTGTGTAATGTATTTATGTATATTGTATATATTATGTATATATAATGCATTTATTCTGTTATAAGCATGTTTATTTTAGGGACTTAGAATGGTTCTTTGTGAATATGTGTATGAATATAAATATGTAGAAGAAGCATAAATAGGATTAATCATTGTATTTTTGTGAAATTTTTATTTTCTGAAATTATAGGGAACTGAGGAAGCAGTTGAAAAAAATCAGACTAAAATAGTGGCCAGATCTGGGTAAGAGAATACATTGGCAGAAATTATTTCATGATTAACCTCCCTTCTGAATTCATTCAGATTGCACATAGTCTTTTCTGTTTCAATATTAATACCTGTTTCACAGAGACTGGATGAATCTGACCAGTGATCATTTAAAGACCACGTCTTGACCTTTCGTCCTGAGACAGTGTTAGGCTGCTTTTGTATATAACTGTATTTTGTGCCAGCAGTGTATAGTTGAGTTAAGCAAATTATCAGTGGCTGTTGACCCCAGTCCAGCCTGATGTGTTTCTTTATATACAGTTTTGCAAACTTTTGCATTAACTGTTGTACAGCATGCTTCTTCTAAGCAGCCAGTGCATAATGTCATTTCCAATAAATGACATAGCTATAGTGATGAAATTATTTTCTGAATGCTTCAAACTGCTAAACTTCAGGAAATGTCTTTCTTCTCTTCCTTCACATAGAAATGCTTCATCGTGACTTGAATGTTTTACAAATTCCCATCCAGTAATGTTTGTCACTTTGGTTATGCTGTTCTCCAAGTTCATTCAAGGTTAGCTTTAATTTATACAATTAGCCTTACATTCATTTTTACCATCTCACCTAAATAGAAAGTGAACTGTCTTTTTATATGGGTTAAAACCAAAAATACAGTAAATTTTCATCAGTTCATAGTATTTCAGTCTGAAAACCCATGTTAAAGGCAAATGACCAATAACTCTGAGAGAAAAAGTAAATAGAAGATGTACTATTATTATTACTATTTGACTGACAGTTGAACAATGAACGTATGTGTTCAGTAATAAGTACTAAACTTAATCATTATGAAAATTTAAAAACTACAAAAATGTATTTATAAATTTTAAATCATTGCAGATTTATAAGTAAGCTTTAAAACAATGTTCTCTGAATTTATCTAGGATAGTTCCAATTTATGTTGTTTACTTTTCTTTAAGCAGTCATTTAATACTAGATAGTAAGGTCCAAACCTTACTTCAATCCTTTCGGTGCTCTAATGAAAAATTCATGCTGCTTTATAACACAGTAAACTGATGCAGAAATACCAAGGATTAACAGGAATTGATAATGTTAGTACGACCAGGTATGTATGTATGCAGGGAGATTTGTCACTATTACCGCAACTAGACCACATTGATCATATCAGAAGTAGTTTTATAAGCCCTTCAAGATAAGAAATATTAAAAAGCCTTCCTGATAAGATTGTATTCAATATTTTAAGAACTTATTGACCTTGGGCATTAGTTTCTCAATTGGCATGTTTATGAAAAGGGTGGGAATCTATGAAGAAAAAGATGCTTTAATTCAGGAATTATGTAAATTATGCCAAGTAATGGAACTAATGGATGCTTAATCTTCTTGGAGCAAATATAAAATAAATAAAACAACCAATGAAATGGTTTTATTTCCTTGCATTTTTATTCATAATAATCTGATTTTTATCATTTACTCATAAAAGAATTTTTAAATTATAGGTAAATTCTATATTATTAATATCATATATAAAACATATGGAAGCTGCATTACTTCAAAAATTCCTGACAATTACATCAAGCATATTGCTTACCTGTGGTGTTGGGTTTATGTCTATAAACCTGTGATCATCAAGGAGAAATTATAATTGAATAATAAGTACTAAGAATTAGTAAACTAATGCCATCTAAACTGTAGGTGTATTTAAACAAATAGTTTCCTAATATGATTCATTTCTCACATATTATATAAAATGGCAAAATATAGGTTCATGATGTCAACACAAATGATAAAGAGTAGTAAGTGAAAGTGAATTTACTTTGAAGATAAAGAATTAAGATACTTATGAGATTACATGAGTGTATGTGTATGTAATGTCTTCTGATTGCATACCTGAGCATTGCTGAATGCTAATGATCAGTTCTACAGTTGGGCAATATTTCCTCTTGAAGAACAGTGGCACTCTGCTCTCATCTGGTTTGTCTCTTCCTTCAAAATAACTTAAAGCAAGACAGAAAGAGAGGGTGTTACAATTCTCTACTCATATCCACATTCCAAATATAAGTGCATTTCCTAATCTTTGAAGGGGATTATATTAGACAATAAACTAGTATAATTAATTCCTACTTTATGCTACAGAGAACACAGGTAGAAAAAAACACATGGGAAGATGCTTCCCCTCTATCTTTGGGTCAATGTGTACTGCACATTAATGTTTAATGGTTTCTTTTTTTATTTGGTTCAATTTTATTGCTTGTGAACATAAGCAAGTAATTGCAGAAATTGGACCCAGGCAAGCTTTTCCATACACCTCTGCCAGTGCAGTGACCTGCAACACCCTGGTATTTCATTCCTTGGCCTCTGCTAAGTGGATTCTGCCAGTCATTTTAAATTGTGCCAAGCTGTGTAGTGGTTTTATGATGTGAAAAACATCCATTAAGTTCTAGTTTGAGTCTTTATACCACATCAAATTACATGCAAACAAAGCCAAATGATAGCTTCAGCCTTGAGCGCTGAGTATTTAGAGAAATAAACAAAATGGATAGATAGTTTTAAAAAAACAAAACAAAACAGGGAAAATTCAAGGGCTTAATGAATAAACCTGAGGAAATACTACATTATTCGGATGTTCCTTATCATTTTTTAAAATTTCAGTAACAATATTCCTGGAATGTCTTCATTTCAGACCTCCTGGGAAGTTCATTATGAGATGCTTGAGGAGGGGGGGAATATGTTCATACACAAAGGACTTTACCTTTTGTCCTCCAACACACAAAAATAAGACTTCATCAAATGGCAATCTAATCCATTTGTATTAATCCTAACTACTGGCTTCCCTCCATCTACATTATGTTTCAAGTACTTTAAATAACATTGATATATTTTTTTTCTCTATGAAAATAATGAAGTGAAATAAGTAAGATGCCTTTCATTGAGTTATAACTCATCAGGAATACATTGAGAACAATACTACTAAGTTTTATTTGTAATATATATTTTATACATGTGAACAAAAGTGATTATAGAATAGATAAGAATAATTATGCTCGTAGGAAAATTAGGAGTAGCCATAGAGTCATAAGTCAAGATAAGTTTTACATAATTATTTTGTAGCCTAACAATATAAAAATAAAGCAAATAAACTGAGATATTTTCAATAGTGTTTATAAAACTCTGAGAAGACAACTTACCAACACATTTATAGGAAAGGTGGTAATAAAAGATAATTGAGTGGTTTGGTTTTCTTATTTTATCTTTCTCATACAAGATTCAGAAGGATAAAGGTGCTCTTGGCAGGTGCATTCTCACTGACTGAGGGTAACAGACCTTGGGACTGATGATCCGGCAACACTGACCTTCACATTGAGGACTAATTGAAGACAACTGTATATATTCATTTGATTTTTTTAACTGTGCCAAATTAGTTTGTTTGACCATAAGGTAAAGCTACAGAATGAGAGTGATATAATTTCCAGTAGCCAGGCATTGTGTTGTACAACTGCAATCCAAACCCCAGTACTCATTAAACTGATACAGAGAAATGCTGGTAGCATGCAACTGCACTATATAGTGAGTGTAAGGCTAACCAGAGCTTCACAGAAAGAAACATGCTTCAGCAATACACACACACACACACACACACACACACACACACACACACATCCCTTAAGTGTTATGCATGGCATATAGTGATGACAAATGCATTTGGTAAGTTACATCAATCGGAAAAATCCATGATTCAAAATTTACTTAATCTGTCAAGATGGATCATTCCATATTTCCACCCAGAGATGATACGGAAAAAGCACCAGGTCAAAAATGGCCAGAGAGAGAGAGCTGAGTACTAGCTGCATGAGATTATTGTGGCACTGTAAATTTTGAACCAGGAAAAGAAGGCCAGTGTCTTGAAAGTTTAGAACTCCATTTGACTCTAAATTTAAACCAGAGAAAGGTAACAACTAGGCTTGTTTATCTGTCTATCTATCTACCTATATATTTATATATTTAATTATTTTAATGACTCATCTGTAGGTGAGGCAAGAGAAGGAGAGATAGTATATAGTTTAAAAACTGTCAGAAAACATCAAAATGAAGGCAATGTTTCAATTGTTGTCATAAAAAATAATAACGAATTTAAATGCAACTGAAAGGACTGTCTCTACACCATCAGAAATAAATGAAAGATCACGGTGAAGTAAAATGATGTTGCAGGGTCTTGGGAGCAGTTGTTTTAATGCACAACATAATGTTCTTGGGATATGCCAATAGCCAACGCCATTACCTGATTTACTAAGGGATACCTCCCAGCACAAAAAGATACATAGCAGTGGCTGCAAACTTAGACTGTGGCGGTCACTATGAGCAGTCATTAGCAGGGGTGATGAAATGGTTTTATTCATGAAGTGTTGACTGACTCACAAGCAATGCATTGCACGCTCTAGACAAATTGTTTAATTTACCCTTAGTCACTTGATTCCCAATATACAGATGGGTAAATTAAGGACTGAAGAGTAAGCTTAAGAACTGAAGAATAAAGATTTATGCCTGGGTAAGAAAAACTCAGATAAGCTTTAAGTTCAGAATGAAAAGAGAAATACATGATATGTGTTAACCAATATTGGAAACAATTTACATATTGTTATTCTTTTCATATATCTTAATTTTCCCCACTCATGCAAACCTTCAAAGGCTATTCTAAAGAATGACGCTACGTATATACTTCTATCTCTTTACAATCACCTACTCATCTTATATTCAAAGTAAAAACAAACAAACAAACAAAAATAAATGTCACTTAATTATTAATTGCTATTGTACTGAAAGTTTTATGTTAATGAAAAAATAGAAATAAGAAAGAGCTCATTAAATATATTCTTTGAGGCTATACATCAAAATTCAAAATACTAACCAGGAATAATATTTAAAAAAAATCTATATCCTCAGGACATAATTAAAAACATGTTTGTAATACATTTTAATAGAAAAAATCATACCTCAAGTGTTTTGTTATCTGATTACAAAAGGCAAACAGGACAAGTGAATTCAGAGCATTTATTAAACACACCCTACTAAGAGAATGCGTCATATAATAGAATGTGCAGAGTGTGGGCTCAGTGTACCAAGATGGAAACCTTTTAATTAGTATAAAAGCTAGCCATATATGAGAGTTCGCATGAAAATAGTCACGAAAAGACTTTACAAAAAGAAAAGTAAAACTATATATTTCAAAGGTGGTAAAATTTGTACAAAATGCTAATTAAATAATGAATTGTGTGAATAATGGATTTCTATCCAAGATTGGAAGAAAGAAAATGTCCACATATGCTTCAAAACTGATAAATGATGTGGAAACAAGCTGAACAATGCCGAAACTATCTGGCCCCTATTTCTAGCACCTCTTTGTTCTTATGATGTGATGCGACATAGCTTTCTCACCTCCCCATGCACTGGCTACTCCTTAGCAAAGACAATACGGTCAGATCATCACATCCCCCAGCACAGTAAGCAGTAAGGGATAGGCAATATATTTCAAGGCAGGCCATTTATACACATTGATTAGGACCTCATAAATAAATTAATCCTAAATCAACTTTAGGTAAGCCTAATGTCAAATTCAAATGTGTCTGTCTGGCCTCAGTGGCAATGGTATAATATTCTATGTTAAAGGTCCACAAATCTTAGTTAAGAAGGCATGTTAAAATACAAAGTGTCATACACGGCCTTCAGAATTTTCTGTCACTGTGTCTGGTGTGGGGTCTGAGCATCTGCATCCTCCTCTTTCCAAGTGGTGTTAAAGATGCTGATCTGTTGAACATAATATACACAGAACTCTACCAGATAGTATCTATATATAACAATAACAAAATAAGAAATGCTTTTTGGTGAAAGACAAATATACTTTAGTTGTAAAGAAACTTCCATAAAGTCAAAGAGATATTTTGGAGATTATAGTACAAAATATAAATATGACTGTCACCATAAGCTTATTATAGGTGATTTCAGAGAGTTTGAAAGAATATGTGTAAAAATTTTTATTTAAAGTGGGTATATAGGAAAATGAACTGGACTTGATGTCAGAGAAAAACAGTTTGAGGATGCTACTGAAACTGATCAGAATTCCAATACTAAGACTTTCAAATGCCGAATTTTCAGTCAGTTATGGCTTACAGATTAAATGCTTTTTATAAAAATAAGTATATAATCTTAAATTAATACCTTCAAAATTAGTTCAAAAAATATAAAAAAGAAACCGAAAAAGGATGTTGAGGTGTTTAATGAAATTTGGAATGATGGCTAACATTATCAAATCATTAAAACAAAAAAAAACAGCTTTTGGAAAAGACGGAATTGTGGAAGAGAAGTTGATTCTAGAATGAACATTTGACTAGATTTGAACAGTATTTCCGTCACATAAAAGGTGTTACACACCACATGTCTTTCTTCAGGAATTCTCTTCATATCTTGATTTGGAAATGGTAGCTGCATCCTCTCAGAATTTCATCTAGAGAGCTGCCCTTCTTCATTGTGGTAGACTACTCCAGTGTTAGGAAAGAAGTTGCAATTTAGTGATGACATACTTTCATCTCTCTCCAAAAAAAAAAAAAAAAAAAAAAAAAAAAAAAAAAAAAAAAAAAACAGAGCTTTGCAGCTCTCATCTGAAACAGCTTCATTCACGTCTCGGGTTTGCTGATGTAGGTACAACTGCTCATCATTGAAAACACAGCTTTGCTAATTACTAATAAGATTTAAGGAAAACTGGTGTGATCATGAAACACCGCATGCTCTAATTGTAACATCCCTGGCTCCTGTAGAAGAACATGTGCTCTGAGGCCTCAACTCTGTGTTTAATGAGACAACTATGGTTTTGCTCAGGCTTCTTCTCTGGGCCAGTATTTTTGCAAGCAATGCATTCTGCTTTTATTATGCAGATGCTCTTTATTTTTATGTGTGGGAGGCGTATGTTGTATGCTCTGAACTGCTTAGCTCCAGAACAACATAGTGGCAGCATGCTGACCGGGCCAGTCATTGGGAAGAGGTATGAACAGAATTAACTGTGAGATAGGTTAGGGGAAGGAAGCTTTTCACTTCTAGATGAAAAAGATGAAATTTTTCATTCGGTTAGTTTTGGTTTAAAATGAGATTGTAGACTCATGGAGAAAATAGGTAGTAAATGAGGACAGGGAAGCGAAAGAGGTAAGGAAGCAAGGAGATTGGTGGAAGATTTCTGAAGCTGCCAACATTTCAGTATTCAGTACTGTTCACAACTGCCACTCCTGAGCATCGACCCAGAAGTTATGCTCAGAGTGTACTGGAGCAAATACCTGGAGCTTGGTATGCAGCATCCGCACAGCCTCCTCGGGAATTCGGATTCCGAGGACTCAGAATTGATACAGGCATCTGAGTATTAGGTCAGAACCACACTATTTACAAGTCATTTTATTGTGAGAGAATTGCTAACCCTGGGAAACCACAGTTATATTCGCTTCACTGTTATTATTCCCACAAATCCTTGTGTTTGATTTTTGAAGCCCAAAACCAACCATTGCAGTATGAAGACAAACACACCTGTGCGAAAGCTGTGTCTGCTGTGACAATAGAGGCAATAAAAGACTGAAAGGGTATCTTGGGACAGATTATACCATTTTCTTGGATTCCCCTACAACATGGCAGCTTGCTGACATAATATTGGATGTCAATTTTGAACTTGGACTGTGCAGCTTCTTAAAGCCAAAATGATCTACCGTTTTCTATCACTGTGAAGCCGTCTCTTTGACGCAGGAAGGCAAGTGACCTTATTTCCTCCATTAAATTCCTGTTAAATATCACTGTGGCTTGGTTATTGGCCTTTTATTTCCAAGGCTATAAACATTGTTGCTGTGGTCGTCTGATAATTTCATCTTATGGGAAACAAGATACGTTCCCTGCCTATTAGCTAACGGTGTCTTCTTGAGTCTCTTCTTGTTTTATAAAAGAACTTGGCATGCAGTAAATTCACTAGATCAAAAACAAATGGCAGTGTGGAAAAGACTCACAGCTGTAAGGAGATGTAAATTTTCTAATGAAGTAGCCCTCTGGTATAAAATATTTACTTTGTTTAAAGGAACAAATGAGTAGTTAAAGTGGCTTTCTATGTGGAAATTTGAGAACTATCAAGTGGAAGCAAGCAGAAACAAAATAAGATTTGAACTTTTTTTTCCCTGCTTTTTTTTTTTTTTAGCTTGAAAAGCCAACTGAAATCCGGCATCTCGCGTTAAAGTACCAATCTGCTGCAGAGTGGATGAATTTGTGATAAATGGTCCCTTGAGCTTTCTAAAGCATATTCTCCATAAAACAAGCCCCAATATGTTTCTTCGCATCAGTCAGCCCCTGACACCCAGGCTGCAGCAGCCATCCAGGGCTGCTACCTGCCACCCCTAAGCTGTAAACAACTGTGTGTTTATTGCAGCAGAGCTCGTGCATCCATTTTAAGGTTTGCAGCGGTAAAAGGCTGACTGCCTACATAAACTGGAGAGGGCTGCTGTGCTGTTGTTTTGTTTATTGCTGTCTTACTGCAGTGGTCAAACAGTTCCTCTGAGACCAGACCCCAGTCCTCTGCCATCTGTACAGTCGGTGTCAGGAAACTTGTGTGAACTAAATCACTGTGGAGAATATTTATAATGATAAGACTAATGAAGTGAAATTAAAGAAGAAACACAGATGATTAATAAAAGATCAAAATAATTCCCTCTTCCTCCTCTTCTGCTCCTTCCTCCTGTGTGGTGGTAGCATTTGCTAGGGGCTTGATGGGCGAGAATTCTATCTGCCTACTCAAAGATCAGTTTACACAGGACTTTCACCTTGTAGTGGTAAATGTTTACATTTTCATTCATGAAATTCATATCTAGATAATTCTGAACAATTTAACCGCATACTTAGATCTAAGTATTATAAATACCCCACCAAAAAGCTAATATCGAAATACTTTTGTTTACAATTATGCTTTCTGAATTAGCATGATTAAAGACAAAATCACTATGCAAAGTTATATAGTATTTTAAAAGGAAGTGATTTATTGGGAAAGTTAATAATGGATGAGGTAATATATCTTAATTAGTTTAAAAATCATTGCATTTTAGTTCGAAAGAAGAAGATTTCCCTAAAAATGTTATGGTGTATTTTAGGTATTGAATTTTAAAGTAGTGTACATGAACACATTTTAAATATATTTTTAGAATTCTGATATTAAATTTTAAAAGGTCTACTTAAATAAAGGAAGCATTTTACTTTCTCTATCACAGCATAAACCTGGAATGGCCTTAAATCATTTGCTGATGAGAAAGCCCTCGCTTAAGACAGTATGAAGAAAAAGTGCCCCTGAGATTGAAAATTTCTGTAAAGTGCTTTATAATAAATTTCACTGTGTATATGATATTAAGGCTAACATAGACTTCACAGTTTATTAAGAAATAACATTCAGGAAAGTTCTAAGTTAGGATCATTAATTTTCAAGTCATTCCCTTGAAAAATCATGCAATTTGTTGCACCGCTAAATCCTTAAAAACACATTATTTTTATTACCACAGTTTTTGAAAAAGAACCTAAGTTGAATTTAGAAGTTAAAATTAGTAAGTGAAGATTTTTAACCTGTGAAACATGTTCTTTCCTATTAACATTGTCTTTACACAGTCGATATTTCACTTTTAGAACTTTCCACATTTGGGTTTTGTTGATTGTTCTATATTTACTACTGAACTAACAATTTTATTTAGAACTTTGATTAGATTCTATTTAAATGCAAATATTTAATTTTGTACTTTTTCCACTATAAGAAATGCATTTTTAGTACCCACAATTTTTAGTATTGTCTAAATGTCAAGATGAATTAATACAAACATGAAAATATGCACTAGAAAAAAACCCACATTTTTATAATAAATGGGACAGGTAATATGTAGATAAAATTATATATAAAGTATAGATTTCACACCATTAATGAGAACACTTTATTTAGTATTTGTAATGATTATTGTTATCAGCTGGATTGGACTAAACACAGGGCATCAATGATGTACACCTTTTCATATGTCTGTGTGGGAGTTTTTTTGGGAGGTTTAAGTATGGAGAGTGGATACAATGTAAACGGAAGCTGTGGGTAGGTAGCATCATCCTAATGACTTGGGTCTTGAGTTGGATGAAAAGAGGGAGAGAAACAGCCTGATAGGAAAGCAATCGCTTTGTCCTTTGGTAAAATACTCACTGTATTTGCCATCTTTCCTTCCCAGACACATGAACTATTTCCCTCGAACCATGAATCAAGGTAGCTCTTCGCTCCGTTAAGTTTATTCCTATCAAATATTTGATCACATCATGAGAAAATGAGTAAGGACCATTTGTAACTATACAAGTCCATTAATGCTAATAAAATCATCAATCACATAGTATTTATGTAGTTGGTTCTAATGGAGGTGTGGGAGGAATTTGTATGTCTTGATGTCAAATGTCTGTGATCATGTAAATCCTGTTATAATTATTGTTTTTACAAATAGAACGCTTATGTATGCATTAGTTTTTAATATGTTACTGAAAGAACCCAGTCCTGAGATTTTCTTGTCAAAATAAACTCATTCCAAAATATTAAGATTCAATCAACAATGTAGGAACCGATGACAAAGAGTAAAGTGTCTATTATATGTTTCTAAGTCATTAACCCCCAAATCTTATTTTCCACAAGAAAAGAAACAATACCAGTGCTTTTATTAATTTAACAGTTAGTAATTTCTAAGTAAATTGGCTACATATTTGTGTATAGATGGATGTATATCAGAAAATTTGCACAGGATTCTGTATGGCTGAGTGATCAATATAAATGAAAACTCCCAGGTGTAAGATGCATAATTATGAAGTCACATACTAAGCAAAAATGTAAAATATTTTCTATCAGGTACTTCTAATTTCATGAGGCAATAAAACTTGCTATTTAGGTGAGACTGAGCATGAGGATAGTATGACTGTGGATAAAATATTCCATTTAGAGAAATGTTATTGATACAGTATTTTAAATTTAAAACGTAGCAAGTATTTCAAGAGATTTTCAAATCACCACAGTAATTTCCAGAAGAGACATTTAAAAGGTATGCAAACATTTCACATCATTGGAGATAGCCATACTCTTTATTTACTTTATTAAGTAAATTAAATGACATGTATAGTATGATGCATTAAACCATCAAAAGTGATACTTCTTAGGTAGTCAGTATTTTCCATAAATAATTAATGAGTGTGGTTATATCAACCACACATGTTTGAAAAAGGGAAATTTGTCCCAATGGCATGACTCTCTCAGAGAATAATGTGAAACAGCTACAGTTAATGTTTCCTCATTTACAATTTTGTATGGATAAAAACATTAAGTGAACACAAAGAAGTGCATGCATCTGAGTCCAGACTACATAGGAAAGCAAAGAACATTGATTTGCATCCCCCTTAGAAGTAGATTTTTTTTTCATATTTGTGCCCTCATGATGAGAACAAATGATAAGAAGTGTTTCTTCTGCAGCACTTATGGTGGGGTTTATGGAGATACACAGTCAGGGATCCCCATCACAGGACTTCCATGCCAGGGAATATGACTGCTAGGGTCGTGAACTGACAAATACGTTAAGAGTTTGTTGGTAAAGACATTGAATCAAGTCAAGTTTCAGGACATAGATAATTTGGAGTTTTTGTTTTATTATCACTGTTAATTATGATGAATACTTTAGGGTAATATATATGTATATATTATTTTAAAATATATGTATATTTTAAAAAGGACAGGACAACTGTGATCAATGCTAATTCACTCAGGAACCACATAGTTCTCTCTCAGAATACAGCAAGTATTGACTACCACAATAGTAAATTGAACTGTCAGGATGCTAATAATCAGAAGTAATCATTGCTTCAGAAACTCTCCCTCCCTATTATATAAATATCTATATATATTTAGAAAGCAAGTCACTGTAGTTAATATTAATATAGTTGTTACTGTGAATGTTATGTTGATTATGAGAATCTTGTTTTAATTACACTTATAAATCCTTAAATATGATTGTATTTTACAGAAAATTTTTGAATTAACCTTTAAAGTTACAATTAGAATGGCTTCTTTCTCTACAGTACTCTACAAACTATTCTGCTTAATGGTGAATCTCAAAGTTTTTTTATGTTTTCGGAAATCCACATGCTACTTATGACTTTTCTTGCCATTGGGTTTTCTTTCTAGTCCACCTAACTCATGAGGAACTGTCTGGTGCTACAGTTGTAGAATTCTGTTTGTCCATGAAAGTGTAAATTGCATTTAATGTTGCATGAAATCTGAAGGCAGACTCCCTGTGTCCAAACATTTCTCCTGTTTCTTGGCTCATCAGGAGGCTCTTCTTTATACTATCAATGGTTTTCCTAAGTTAGGAATCCTTATGCTTCTGTATCAAGAGGCATCATCAGGCTTCAGAACACATTTACCCATATTAAAAAATGCAAGAAAAAGCCAACATGGAATTAACTGAATTGTTTATTCTTAGTTTCTCTCTATGCACACTGTAGCCTTGTGATAAATAATCCTCTTTCAAATTGAGTTTAATTTTTTGATATATTATTATGAAGTTACATTTTTGAGAATATAATAAATAAACAGCAAATAAAGATGCTTCTCAATTGTGCACTTATAAAAGGCTCTTCTTGTAAAAGTCTAAGGGGACACAAGGTAGTTGGATAGAGAAAGTGGAATAAAAGGTAGCAGGAAAATGATAGATTTTTCTGGCCCAAACTCCCCCATGTTTTGCTGACTTTCAGGTCAGCATCAAAATATAGGACATATCCCTCTGCCTTGGACAATGCTTGCTTGCTTCAGCCTTTTCCCTCTATCTAAGTGACTGTCATTGAGGGTCTGTAAGTCAATAAAGTACTTTCTCATCTACTAGGCTCCTGATGTCTGTAAGCATCCTCAACTACCATTGCCAGTAAATGAAGGAGTGAAAATTGATTGTCTTAAAGTTTGAAAGACTTTTCACAGAGTGTTGAAAGGGAATTGAGTTATGAAGAAGGGTTAGGATGGCAGTTTCTACTAACTTATTTGGGTCAACTAACAATGAATAGACAGAATGTCTGTCTTCTGAGGGAAGCAACAAAGACTTATGCCTCATCACCGCTTTTTAACACTTTGTAAAGCTTCGTTTGTACTTAAAGCTATCATTTTTCTCGTTAGATGACTTTGGCAGCTTTTTAAATATCCATTAAAAATATAAATAAAATTTCTGCTTAAATGTATCCTCATATATGTTAACAGCATAAAAAATGGATACTCCTTGTGCCTATTGTCAAAATGTGCCCTAGCTATAACTGTTAGAATTTGCACATAATGTCCTTCTTAATTTTTATTTTCTATAATTCTATTTCTCTCAGAAGCCTCCTAGTTCTAATTGACATACAGGTGTTAGTGCCCTTTTATTTTCCCCATGTATATTCATTTCTTGGGTAAGTGTTTACAAAAGAGCTCTCTTTGCCAATGGAAATATTCCAGTGTTTACTATCTATTACAGTAGCTACCAGGCACAAGTGTTTGTTGTGCATTTGAAATGCAGGCAATTCTCTAAGGAACTGAATGTTTAATCTCATTTAATTAAAATTATTCTAAACTTGAATATCCACATGTGGTTAGTGGCTACATATTGGGTTGCAATTTGAGGAGCATGCACTCGGTTCCAGGTGATTGTTAGGTAAGCTTTGCTTTTTACAACGTGGTAGAACAGTTGGAAAGGCAAAAGTGGAAAGGAAATTGTGATAAGAAAACATGGTTTTCCTGACTCAGGTTCTTCTCTTGCTACCTGAATATCATCACGAACACACAAATCATGTTCTTCAGACAACACTTTCTAGATTTTGTAGAATATTCGTTTATTTTTTTTTCAGTTTTAAAGCCAAGATTTTTGTCAAATGCTGTGGATCATTGATGTCAGGCTTCCAATTTCCTGTGTATAGCTACATAATATTTGTTTTAATGTTATAGTTTCACAAGATTTTTTTTTCTTTCTTTTTTGGGAGGGGTAAGGGGTTTTTTGTTTTAATTGCTAACTCTACCTTTTCAATTTTTCTTTGTTATTGTTCAGAAACTAAAGTCAGATAAGGAAGTCCCAGACCAAAGTTGAAACAATAAGCAAAACCTCTAATCAGACCTAGGTTAACTAGAAGGCTTAGAGAAGGCCTTTTAGATTAGGTCCTGGAATCTTCTAAGTACTTGTGAGGTTAATTTCACATGACATTGTTTGCAGTTTGTTCTTAGTGTTCAATAACTGCTCGATCAAGTGCTTTAAGCAAAACCAGGATCTAAACCCAGAGAGACCTCTCTGCCATTCTCAAATTAAACCAAGAGCTGTCTTAAGAAAATTGTGTTAAATATGTATACAGATGATTCTAATTTATTTTTATTATTATTATACCTACTGTTGAACTTTGGGATGGTAAATATTATAAATCCTTAAAAGTTTTAAAATTATAAATATTTAAATTTATTTTTTATAGTTTGATAACTGAGTTCTGAGAACCACAGGAAGTTAAATACTACTTTGTGTGTATGCACTGCTTTTGTTCTGGTGCAATGGCAGGGCTGTCAGAATCATAAGATAATCTCTGACAGTATTCCTTGAAAGGAAGTATGGACTGATGCCCTGATAACAGAAGCTAATATTTGACTACATGACAAGACTTAGACTATTTTTTTGTTTGTTTGTTTGTTTGTTTTTTGAGACAGGGTTTCTCTGTTGCTTTGGAGCCTGTCCTAGAACTAGCTCTGTAGACCAGGCTGGTCTCGAACTCACAGAGATCCTCCTGCCTCTGGCTCCCGAGTGCTGGGATTAAAGGCGTGCGCCACCACTGTCCGGCTAAGACTTAGACTTTCTAACATAGTTTCTAATCCACTCTGCTGTAAGTGCATTTAGGATCCACCAGAGAAGCTTCATTGTCGTGCACTCGCATGGAGATTTCCCATCCCTTTTTATCCTGATACACAGGACGAAGATTTTAAAATGTTGTTCTTTATTTGTTTTTTTTTTTATTTGCCTTTGTTTGTTTTTATTCACATAAAGCTTTTAATACAGGACCAAATATACAATAGATGAGACCTTGAAAGTAGTCTATGTGTCTTTTTAATTATTATTGTTTTTATTGAGCTCTACATTTTTCTCTGCTCCCCTCCCTACATCTCCCCTCCCCTTCAAACCTCTCTCAACGCTCCCATGCTCTCCATTTACTCAGGAGATCTTGTCTTTTTCTATTTCTTATGTAAATTAGTTCGATGTATGTCTCTCTTAGGGTCCTCATCGTTGTCTAGGTTCTCTGGGATTGTGATTTGTGGGCTGCTTTTCTTTGCTTTATGTTTAAAAACCACTTATGAGTGAGTACATGTGATAATTGCCTATGTGTCTTTTAATGAAAATGCACGCCACAATTTTATGAGCATTGGTCTAGTTCTGCACATTTTGTTTTAGCTTCCCCCCAAAGAAAGTTAGATTGGGGGTCACTGGTATGGCAGCTACTCCCAGCTTTGCTTTACCAAGACAGGTTGAATCTGCTGGAAATATTGTCACCCCCAACCTATAAGGTAAAAGCACATTCCCTACTGTGGCATTATTTAGCAAGAGGAAGTGAGATGAGAATATTTCTAGGCTCCAAGAAGTAATGAGCTGATGTTTGGGAGGAAAGGAGTCACTCTTTAAACCACAGAGCTACCCCTCATCTTTAAGTGCCTATGCTGAGACATTCAGAGAGGACTTCTGCCCCCAGAAATGAGAGAAAGGCTTTATGAAATCACCCAACCTGTAGAATTGTTTCATGATAGTCTGAGTGCACTGGAAAAGGGCATTTCAAATTCATTGGTTAAAGTTCAGAAGTAATTGGCTCCAAGTTGTAAAAGCTACTTTCTTTACTGCTTCACAAATTATCTAATGAACAGCTTTATCAGGAGGCTTATTTAGGTTAACAGCATAGGACATACATTTCATCATGGTAGGTTGACAGGATAGAATATACACTCCTTCAAGACAGGATGGCAGGATTGGATATACAGTCCATCATGACAGGGAAGGCTTGGTGACTGGAACAGGGTGGCTATGTCAGATGATGTGAAATTGCTGATTATATCCCATGAGTAGACAATAGTAGAAAAAATGGGCCTGGGATTCCACACAATTCTGAAGACCAGAACTCAGGAATCTATTTCGTCTCAGAAAGCTCTGGCTCCTAAATATTCTACAACATTTTTAAGCTAAAAAAAAAATCAGTTGAACAGCCAAAGGTTCAAATACCCTGAGTCTCTTGGGACATTTGACATCAAGCTAGTCATATATAATAGACAATAAGGATCCTTTGAAGTCAAAATCCCTAATATGGTTCTTAAATTTTTGTTGCCATTAGTAGACAGATGCTACTTACATAAAATTTTACCTGCAAGGAAATATATTGAAACAATCTACTTACGTTTTACTTACTTTGGACATGTTATTGTAGTTGAAAATACTGGGGGAACTTTATGATTCCCCACATAATTTTCTTACGGTTCTAACTGCTTACCAATATTAAAGGGATAAACTTGACCTGAGAAAGAAGGATAAATGCGTTTATGTTTGATTGCAAAGAATGCATAAGCGGGGAATACGAAAAAAAAAAAAAAAAAAAAAAAAAAAAAAAAAAAAAAAAAAACAAGAAGAAACAGCAGGAGACTTGCTGAGCTAGGAGCAGAAGTGTTGCAGGGGGTAGGTGATTTGTCGTTGATATCTAATATGTCAAGGCAAGCAAGAAATATGCATGCTTGCTGGAGAATTCAGAGAGGCTCTATGGGTATTGATGAAATGAATCTTGGATGTAGTCCTGTGCACTAGTAAATCATAAAAATTATTGCTTGGTTCTATACATGAGCATGTCAATCCTGCTACTCTGTCTTTCGATCTAAAACTCGGTGAAATAGATTTTTAAGTATCACCATGTGCTTCCCAAATGTTATCATTTGCAAGGCCTACCATTCTGATTTAACTTTTCAACTGTGGTTAGACTCTGATGTAACATATTCATTAGGCTACATTAATTATGCATGCATCAACCACAAAGCAGGTGCTTGGCTGTAAGAAGGACATTTAATCTGAAAAAAAAAAATTGATCCTAAACTGGTATTTTATATTCTACCCTTATTGATGTGCTTCCTCACAGAACATTAATAATAATAATGCTTCCACTTCTAGCACCTCTGGAGAAATGCTTTTTCAGACAAAACCTAGTATTTTTTGTATACCGTAAAATAGTATTTACATTTATGTTATTAAAAGATTTAACATTTTTTGTTTAGTTTTACTGTGGTTAAAATAATTAAAATGGAAGGTTGGTGGATAGTACCAAATTGTGAAAACTAAAATTCACTAAAATTATAACATCATATAGAAAACAAAGCTAAGTGAAAAGATTAAATAATTGTTCAAATTGAATTGCTCTTCTGAGCAAGTCGTACTTAATAGTTTGGGAGTTAAATGTAGACAAAATGCAACAATGGATGTCACGAATGTGGAGAAGAGACACCATTAAGCACAGCTTCTGGGAGGGCAACTGGGATAGCCACTATGGAAATCAGTATGGAGTTGCTAAGAAAACTAAATCTAGAAGACCTGTGTGATACATTTATAGTCTTTTTGGGCATAGAGTCAAGGACTCTACACAATACAGGAGATACTTTCACACCCTTGTTTACTGCCATTGTATTTCCAATTGTAAGGAAATGCAAAGAGCCTAGCTATCCATCAATAGGATAATGAAAATGTGATACATATATGTGCACAGTGGGTTTTGACTCAGAGGTAAGAAATGAAATTTGCAATAAGATAATGGATGTGGAAAATATAGTAATCCCTTGGTGCGATAACCCAGACTGACAAATGATCCATGTTTTCTCTCACAATCAAATCCCACTTTTCACATTCGTGTGTGTGTGTGTGTGTGTGTTGTCATATAACATGATACTAGAAGGCGACCACAAGCAGGAGGAGAATTTTCTGAGGTAGAGAATATGTAAGACACGTGTATGACATGAGGCTCAAAGGGATTTCTGTGGATGAAAGAGTACAAGAGGGAGCAGGCTGATAACACAGAAGAGGTCAGGAGAAGAGTCAATTGCTGTGAAATATTATTTATAGATGTACTACATTTGTTTATTCTGTGGAACATTTGTTTTATTGATGCAAAGATATGCTTCATTCTTTTGTCTTGCATTTGTTTAACTCTGTATTACTTTGTCTCTCTAAAACACCTGGTTGGTCTAATAGAGTTGAGCAGGTGAAAGGATAGGTGGGACTGGCTGACAGAGTGCATAAATAGAAGGAGACATCTGGGGAGAAAAAGATTGAGGAGCAGGATACAGGGGAGCATGTCAAGGACCTGCCACCCGACTATACAACAAGCCACACAGTGAGAGGTAAAGAAAGGTATACAGGAATAGAGACAGGTAAAAGTCCAGAAGCAAAAGACAGATGGGATAATTTAAGAAAAGCTGACAAAAAAAAAAAAAAAGTCAAGACCAGACATTCTTAAGTAAGAATAAGCATCCACGTGATTTAATTGGGAGCTAGGTGGCAGGACCCCCAAAAGAGCAAAAAGTAAAAAGAGTTTTAAAAAAAGGAGCAACTACAGTCAAAAGATAGAAATTATGTTTAAAAATGCCATATAAAGCCATATGTAAATATGCCATTTAAATATTAGCAATAATAAAGGGAAGGTTTGTTTCAATAAAATTTCTTCTACAAGTTTGAAATTACCTATATTACTGTTAAATTTATACAGCACAGATTTCAAGCACTCTGACATAGGTAAATAAGAATTTATACCTCTCCGGAAAGTTCAAGTATTTTCAAATTATACCAGATGGTATTGGATATTTTTAAAATGGCAAGCAGTTTTCTAGCATTCAATATAGATCTCACACACGGTTTACATAAATTGTGAATTACCATATATAAGCTCAACCACACAGGAAGACTTTGGAAGTCCAGAATGAAAACCTGAGTACATGGTATTCAGAGTGTTACATCCTATTGTCTAGAGGCTTTAGAGCAGTTACCTATGACATTTATGTACAAAGAATGACTGCTTCAGGGTTCTCTTAATGTCTGAATCCAAAAATGGCACCGTTTTTCTATGATTTCCCAGGACACACAGTTTCAGTATAATAAGATGATGTAACAGTAAGTTACAAAGTGTCCATATTTTGCCTGGTGAAGTCATTTACCATCTTCATCTGTGAATATCTAATTTCTCCCTGATACCACAATATTATCATTGTGTGCATACACAGTACTACGCACATGCACAGACACATAAAAGAACAAACAGACACACTACCCCTGCCTTATTATACACATTTATAGGTTAAAAAAAAACCCTGCAACTATAAGGCATATGTGACTTAGTTCCAAGATGATATTCACAGTGATAGTGGCTCAATTTATGTCTCGAGATGCCTAAAGCACTTGGTTAAATTCCCTGTGGTATATTTATAACATTAAGTGTTCATATCTTTGTTCTCTTCAGGATGGTGCACATATGTTTAATTGGATGTGTAGGGCATGATACCTTTCCCAAAGGGAATTCATGGATCATTTAGTTTTGTGGACCTGAGTTTTCAGTAAAGAAAATGAGACCGGAGATCCTCTAATAACTTCTCCCACTGAATAGAATGACCTAGATTTTGTTGTATACTGGCAAAACTGTGAGAGGATATTTTTATATTGCCATTTTGTCCTTACGATTTTTCTAACTGTTCTCACCATATGAGATCCCTTTCAAGTTTCTCTTTTGACAATGTGGGAATGCTGTTGGATTTGTAGTATCAGAAAGATGGAAGTGAAGAGTAAAAGTTAGCTGAAAGTAGGAGATGAGGTTCAGATTTTTTCTTAACCATTAAAAAAATCTGCCCACCCCCAAATTCATCAGCAAGGTGTCCTTGTCAGCCACGCTTCATCATGCAGAAACCCAGTGTATTTATATTAATTCCTGTGAAATATTTTTCTTTATATACTTACAAAATTGCATTATAAATGTATTTTCTATGAAGTTTCACAAAAAATGGTAGCAAATGATCTCAACTTAAAATTTAACCTGAAAACCCTACACATATTTCTATTTGAATTGCTCATTTACACTTTAGACATGAAACTTCTTTGTTTCACACCCAATTTACAATGGGCTGATTGCCATACTTGGTGCTTAAATTTTTTCTTTTTTGTATCTAAATGAGTAAATATAAATTAGTTCAACAATCGGTGTAAACACACGTAAAGGCTATATGTAATATTCCTTATATAGTTTATTTATCTGGTATTTAAAAGACACTGAGCCTTTGTTATAATTTATAAAATTGTTAATTTTCTTACTATTAATATCAAAACTGAATGATTTTTAGGCAAATGTTACAAATTATTAAATTATGGGATGGCATACATTATGTACTGGAACGGAGGGAGAGGTGTCAATTTCAAGTTATCGAGTTCTATCTTATTCTTAGGGGTCATAGAATTTAACCCACCAACACACACACAAAGGATTAAATATGCATTTCTAAGTTAACTCTAAGAGTCTCTACTGTAGAACAAATAATAAATGAGTTTGTTTCACTATGTCCACTAAGGCTATTCATCCTAACATCTTTTATGTCACTATAAATATGTATTTCAAATTATGTTTGTATATACACAGAAGTAGATATGCATTAATCAGGAATTTATTGGGAAGGATGTTTATATCATTGAGAATTCCAAATTGAGAAACAAAAACCTTCTCTTATATCTTTCTAGTCTGTGTATTTACCATTAACTCTCCTACCATTGCACATTAAAGAAAGAATTTTAAGTAAATCTGCATACATGTGTAGCTATGAATACAACTGTAGATATGCAGATATGCATACATGTCAGATAGCAGTACATTTCCATATAAAATAGAGCTAATGCACTAAATATATTAAATATAAGATTAATGTGTCTCTTATAATTGTTCCTGTTTTTCTCTTTAAATATTTAATATTTAAGAAATTTCAGGATGAAAGATATAAAGTCCTTATTTGATAGAAGAAACCCC
>NW_026067977.1:8134009-8140692 GCF_014885135.2 Alexandromys fortis
ACAATCTTAAACACATTAAACACACATGTATGTACTCTCTTAACACATGCACGTTCATGCACACATATACAAGTGTAATTAACTACACAGGCAAAAAAAAATTCCTATTAATTACTTAAAAAGATATTTGTAAAAGTTTCAGCATATGAAATCAATTTATAGGAATGAGTTTCATTTTTGGGACTAAGAAGAAAATTATCCTTGGAAAAAAGTAATGATTGGCACTAAATCAAATTAATGTTTAGGAGTACACTTGAAATAATAAACACATAGTAAGGTACAAAACACTCATGAAATAATTTAAAACCTAATTTAACTTTCCATCAATTACTGAAGTAATCATTCTATTCAAAGATATTCACAATATTTAATTCCTATCAAAATCCAGAGACATTTACTATAGAAACAGAACAATTCAAAAATCATTTTTGAACCACTAATGACTCTTCAAAATCAAAACAATGTGATTAAATAACAAAACCAGAGACAGTATGCTTTATGGTATCAAAGTGTGTTCAAAAATTACTATCATAATAGCATGTATAGAACAGAATAGTCAGTGCAGAAATGAAACCTTGCCAAGATGTCAAACATGATCGGAGTGGGATGGTGCTTCAGCTATTACCACCGAGAAAACTGAAATCCTCATATAAAAGGATGAATTTGTACTTATATCTTCTACACAACACAACAATAAACTCCAAATGTATTTGAGGCTTGAATTCCTGAAGTGAGACAACATCTACAAGAAAAGAGTTTCATGATCTTCATCCTAGAAATGATTCTTGTCTGTGACACCAAAATTATAAGCAATAGAAATACAGCAAATAAATCAAACTGTATGAAACTAAAATTTATGTCTAACAAATGAAGCTATCATACTTAAAAGACAACCTAGGGAATGGCAAATATATTCAAAAAGCATAAATCTACCAAGAGGTTAAAATTCTCTATGCATATTTAGATAAAAAAGATAAGCTATATGTGTGTATGTGCATAGCAATAATTGGTATATTGACTTTAGAAATACTTGTTTTACATATTTACACTAAACCTAAACTTCTTTTACCTGTTCTACATACATATTTTATTACAATATATATTGAATTTGTTAAAAGTCACAAACAGAATTTACAGACAATATATCACTGATCCACAAACCAACAAGTCAAAAATGGAAGCATATTTTGTTACTACCATAGTGTCCTCTATCCCTTCCTGGAAATTTCTTTTTCTCTATTACTTCTGGTTAGATAATGGTTGTTTTACTATCTTGCTCATATTTCACTAGGTTCCATGGGCTTTGCTGAACTAAATGATGCTCAAAATATTAAAGATTTAACATGTTTTACCATTTCTTCAAAAACAGTTTCTAGTTTGACTTTAAAGGGAAGAATCACTTTCACGTTCCCTAAAAAAAAAGAGTTGAGTGAATGAATACACTACCTTCAACAGAGGCTCCTTTACCTTTGCACCTGCATACTTGCTTCGGAGGAAGCCATCCTTATCCCATGATCTTACCCATTTCCATTTCCCTCTCTCAGAAAATTTCAGCAGTGTATGGATTTCTACTTCCCAGTAAATAATTGAAATGACATTTATATTTTTATGTTTCTTTCTAAAATAAAATCTAAGTCTCTTAAGAAAATTCTGTGGTTTGTATTATCTTTAAAGTTATATATTATTGTATTTTAATAGAGATACATAGCAACTTAAAACAGTTAGACATAACATTTATAATTAATATACATGCATTTTAAATCAAAAGCTTTCTTGAACCACAGTGGAACTCATATAACAGAAATTTCAAAAGAAGTTAAAAAAAATAATAAAAACCCAAGTTAAACTCTACAACATTTATCTCTTAGTTGTCAGTTGTCAACTGTCTGTCAAGCTCTGTCTATCTCCCCAATTACTGTTACCCTATTACCTTTGGTGCCTTTCATGTCACACACACACACACACACACACACACACACACACAAATACATGCATGCACAAATATACACAGACACATGATTCCCCTCTGTATGCCGTGAATACCATTGATTAATAAAGAAGTTGCTTTGGGCCTTTTGCAGCACAGAATAGGGCAAGGAGGGAATTCCAAGCAGAGAGAGGAGGAGAGAATATGCAGAGTCAGGGAGAAGCCATATAGCCACAGCAGGAGACAGACACTGAATGCTGGACGCTGGACAGAACCTTACTGGTAGGCCAAAACCATGTTTTTGATACACAAATTAATAGAAATGGGTTAGTTTAAGATATAAGAGCTAGCCAATAAGAAGCATGAGCTAATAGGTCAAGCAGTGTTGTAATAATACAGTTTCTGTGTAATTATTCCACATCTGGTTGTCCAGGAAACAAATGAGTAGCCTCAACTTACAGACACAAATATACACAGATACATATAAACATAGACACATACACACATTTATACATCAGGGAATAACACAAAATTAAAATAAAATTTAGCTGCTCAACTATTCAACTCATATTTTAAGTGTCTTAGATCTTATTACCATGATTGCTCATTTTAATCCTGTTGATGATGATTGACTCTAATATTTTATCTGACTGACATCTGGATAATTTCCATGCTTGTACTGTAAAAAGACAAACCTTTCCTGATTCCCCTTTGCACTTTGGCCAGCTTATGTTATCTTTTATATGTCTAGTATTCATCTCATGTGTGCTTTGCATTTTCTCATGATCTGCTTGCCATGTCACTAATGTGCTCTACTTTTACCCTCCTTTCCTTTCCTTTCCTTTCCTTTCCTTTCCTTTCCTTTCCTTTCCTTTCCTTTTCATTTTCTACTTCCTTCTCAAATATATCAATTTCCCTTTAGAAGAGAAATAAACATCTGTCTCATAATTAAGAAGAATTGATCCTGCCTCTTGCTGCCTGTTGCATAGGAAAAAATAGCAGGGACAGTGCTGGTGAGTTCACCCTAGTGGTGAGGAAGGACTGACTAATACTTCTAACCACCCAGGTCCAAAACCAGTACTATGATTAGGCCCTTCCTGACATCGCACCATCTATGATCTGTTGGAGTACATGAAGTAGCTGGTCCTTCAGATCCAAAGCAGCAGGATCTTGCAGATAGCACCGGATAACAATATGATATCCAGAAAGAGTCCTAGTGAGGCCCCAGCATTAATAATGTAGCAGAAACCAGAGGCCTTGAACCTGGCCAAGAACTCATTGCAATGAACACTTTCAAGCAAGTTATGTGGATTAAAAGATATACTGTGTGATGCGCTGTGTAGCACTACAGGTTCTATGCTGAGATTTTATTTCTTTTTCTTCTTTTCTTTTACATTTCATTTATTTGTTTTTTAAGGGGGGGAATATTGCAAAGATAGAGGGCTGATGTGAAGGAAGGAGGAAATGAATGGGATTATGATGTAAGATGTGAAAACCACAAAAAAATCAATAAAAAGATTTAAAAAAAATCATATATATCTACATGCAGCATTCCTCCCCTCTAGATTCTGAGAACACTGTCCCTATTTTCTTCATCCATTTTCTGCTTGTTTTGCTGACACTTTTATAAAGGTAAACAATATCATCAGTTGACTGTGATGAAGATCTTCAATTGCACATATTTCCCTTTTTGCCAGGCCATCCATTGCCTTATCTGGCACCATATTGTTTTGTGGTTTTCTGCATTTTACAGCTTTTCATAGATGCTTTTTTCAGAGGAAGTGCTTTCTCTATACATAATAAATTTATTGAATAGCATTTAGCTAACTTCTGGTTATGATGAAATGTGCCTTGCTATCCCTAGTTAGCTTATTTTTCATTCATCTTTGCTCCACTGATGTCCATCTCTTTTGCTAATGATTTTTAGCAGTCTATCAATTTGACAACCTCAAAAATAAAGATAAGAACTTTCAATTTTAAAGCAGAACTGTTGTACAATATTAGTTTAAAATGTGTTACATTTGTTTATTGTACTAAACAATATGTGTCTAATGATATAAAGATGTGTTGCATTCTTTTATTTTTTTAACTCTGTAGAGCTGTAATACCTTCTCTGTCTAAAATACCTGGACAATCAATAGTTAGGCATAAGAGGGATAAGTGGGGCTACTAGGCATAGAGAATAAATAGGAGGAAAATTCTAGGCTCAAGAGAAAAGAGGAGTAGTGAAAAAAAGAAGGAGAGATGTTTTCTAGGGGCCAACCACCTAGCCACACAGCCAGACAAGGAATAAGAAGGAAAGAAAGATATATAGAATAAGAAAAGGTAAAAAGTCCAGAACAAAATGTAGGTTAAGAGAATGGGGATAATTTAACTCAAAAAACTGGTGAGAAACAAGCAAAGCTAAGGTATTCATAAGTAAGAAAACATCTCTGTGTATTTATTCTGTAATTGTACTTAATTAGCCATTTTCTTGCTAAGTAGAAACAATAAACTAAGTTAAAAAAATGCCTGGCACAGTGCAGGGTACTGGCATTCCAGAGTTGGAGAGTTGAATTCTGACCTTGAATTTGCTGATAAGGAAATTACAGCTAAGACTTGGAATTATGAACAATTCTGATAAACTGAACCAACCTTCATGCTTTAGGGATATCTTAACATTAAACAAGAAGGCAAAAAATAGGTTACATTGGGGAAGAGGCTAAGGTTTTTGTTTCCACAGGAAACAGAAGGCTGTGGATTTGTTCTAGATTAATATCGATCAGATTTGATCAGGGAAGGCCTCCTGAATTTTGACAGGTGATATTTATCAACAAAAAAAGGCTATAGCTGATTTTTCCCAGTCTTTACCTCAATTTTTTGAGGGACCTTGAAAGATGTCTTTACCCACAGACAACAGGAAGCAGTCTAGAGAAAATTATTCCCACATTCCCAAGAGATGGAGTGGATGATTGTTTGTAACTTGTTGGGTTATGGATGTTTGTTATCATTTAGGGAAATTTAGGTTAAAAAGACAACTGTTAACCTTAAATATTTTACATTGTTATACCTTTTGGTATATTGGTACAAATTTAGCTTTTTGTTATAGTTATATATGTTTCTACTTTTGATTGGGGTATTGTGCTTATGAAATACATTTAAAAATGTACTGTGTAAGTGTCAGGGACCAGCTTTGATAAGGATAACTCTTACCATGGTAGGGACATAGGAATTAGAAAAATATGTAAAAAGAACAAAGACACGGGTGAAAATAATAAAACAGAAGAATAGGAAAGTACTGGGAGGGATCTCCAGTAAATACTGAAAATGCCTGTATTTAATTTTCCGTACACTTTTATATCTCAGTACAAAAGAGGGAAGAAAGCAAAATCCTGCTTTAATATGAAACAAAGGATAACTAGAACAGTTTCTTGCTTCAACACTTTGAGCCATCAATCTATTAACTCATGAGAAAAGCATTCTGTTATTTAGGCAGTGAGTCCACCATTAACCAAGTATCTTAAAGGAAACCACTCCCTAGGTAAAGCCTCCCATTTCAAAAGAACGAACACAAGTATGACTGAATTTTCTGACTTCTGGTCATGGTAGAAAGGATACTCCTTAATGTCTAAAACACCAAGTAACCACATCATTGGTCAGGGTGTGTAGCCATAGTTTTCAACAACTTTGAGCAAGCTAAAACTTTCTGATCTTCATACAAGGTGTAATAGGCTCATGTTTTTGGACACACACATATAAGAAATGAAGTTAGTAATTAACCTATAATAATCAAATTTGTAGTCAAATTAGAAGTGTTATCAAAGTTAAACAGTTATATTCTAGATATATGACTTTCAAGAACTTCAAAGATGTGCAGAATGTGAAATTTAATATCTTTAACAACCTAAGGTTTTTTTCATGACAATGGGAAATATATGTTTGTGGCTGTATCAATTTACTTTTTAAAAGACGATGGACTTTGAAGAACCTCCACATGGAGTTTACTTTCAATGTGGCAAAGCTAGTCACATGGGCAAGAAATTGTTTTTTCATTGACTGCTGAAAGTATGCAGTATAGACTAGGCCAGATAAGGCAGGACAGTCCTTTGAGATTCCTGCTCCACAGAAGAAATTGCCGGATATTCTTCAGGACACAGAGGAAAGCATCAGATGAACTTTCTCAATACTGGGTAGGACAATCCTTCAAATTTCCTCCTTCATTAAAATGTCTGTTATATATTATAGGACTGTAGCCTGAAGATAGATACCTCAATATTGCAGAGTAACTTTGAGTGATTGTCCAGGCAACCAGATGTCTCTGTTGTTAGGTAATTTTACTTCATTTTGGCATCTTTGATAGAGTTAAAGAGACTAAACAATCGAGTTATCGTATTCCCAATTTACAATAGAAAATAAATTAGCTATAAAATTTTGAAATCACTAAAAAATTTAGATAATAAAGTATTTTCTTTGAATTTGCTAAATACAAATGAACTAAATATTGTAATGTAATTCTTACTTGATAATTGTTTTGATGTATGTTGTTTTACTATGTTAAAGTTAAAACCTTTAATTTTTTTTAAATATAATTTTTTATTGAAAAAAAAGATTTCTGCCTCCTCCCCGCCTCCCATTTCCCTCCCCGTCTCCCTTTTCCCCCGTCCTCCCTCTCCTCTCCCCCTCCCCCCACTCCTCTCCCCCTCCCTCTCCAGTCTGAGGGGCAGTCAGGGTTCCCTGCCCTGTGGAAAGTCCAAAGTCCTCCCCGCTCCATCCTGGT
>NW_026067977.1:8141427-8309246 GCF_014885135.2 Alexandromys fortis
TGAGTGAGGTAACCCAGACCCAAAAAGATGAACATGGGATGTACTCACTCATAATTGGTTTCTAGAGATAAATAAAGGTCAGTGAGTCTATAATTTGATCTCCTAAAGAAGCTAAATAAGAAGGTGATCCCAAAGAAAAACATATAGCTATCCTCCTGATTATGGGAAAACCTTTAAATTTTTATTTAGACAAAAAGGGAGATGTTGTGGATTATTATCTTAAATATGTGTTAAATTTGTTTATGCCGTGGAATATTCGTCTAATTATGCAAATATGTGTTGCTGTCTTTTATGTTGCATTTTTTAACTGTGTGAAGCTGTGTTACTTTGTTTCTCTAAAACATCTGATTGGTGTAATAAAGAGCTAAATAGCCAATACCTCGGCAGGAGATATCAGGAAGATAAAATAAATATGTGGAGATATCTCGGTTTGAGAGAAGAGGAAGATTTAGAAACGGAGAAGGAGAGAAGGATGCCAGAGGCCAGCCACACAGCCAACATGGAGTAAGAAGGAACACAATGTATATAGTAAAAAAAGAGATATAAAAAGCCCAGAGGCAAAATATAGTTAAAGAGAGCTGTGGTAATTTAAGCTAAAAAAAAAAAAAAAAAGCTGGCTAGAAACACTCCAAGCTCTATCCAGGCATTCATAAATAAAAAATAAGTCTCTGTGTATTTATTTGAGAGCTGGGTATTAGACTTATGAAGAGAATAATAATAATAATAATAATAATAATAATAATAATAACAACAACAACTATACAGAACTGCTTCTGAAAGCCCACCCAACTTCTCTTTATATTTTAAGAAAGTGGCTAAGCTATTTTGACACCAGCTGCAAAACAAGGCACACAGTTGAAGAGAGTGCTGTGAAGACAAGAGGAAGGTCTTCTCTTAACTTTGTGATCTGTTCAGAACAGAGAGATACTCATATGAAGCACCATACTTTATGGAAGTAGGATACCTTGTTTACTCTTGTCATTGTAGGGCTTAAAAGCACTCCTCACACATCTTATGAACCCACATGTGGTTTCACTTGGTAGACAAATAAAGCAAAACTTGACAGATGGATATGGTCTTTGTGTAGTAATAAGCAAGTGCTTTCTTTCTGGAGCACCCTGGTCCTTCAAATATGTAAATGAGCAGGGATAGCTGTAACTAAAACTGCTTTAAGGTGCTTGTCATAGGCTTCATAAGACAGATGCAAAGAAAATATACTATGGCTATATGAATACACGTTTCTATTATATGTATATCTTCATATGAAATCTAACATTCAAATCCCTTGATGTTATCTTTATTTCAACTACTACAAGATCAAAATTTGCATTATTATGGACTATTTTAAAATATAAGAATATATTATCATTATGATTTTTTTCTTTTCTAAACAGAATAAAAGAAAGGTTATGATGTAAGTTAAGTTTTTAAACACCTATCTCATATTATAAATCTTTGAAGTTCTCCCATGTAAACTATCAGCAGATGAAATTTAGGCAGAAAGACAACATTTACATAGTCTTATTTACTGCTAAACATTTCATAATTACTAAGAAAACACAAAATTTACAGTGGTGGATGCTAGAAAATACCCTCATCTAAGATAACAGATAACATCACCAGAATCTCTATTTTTATCATCCTGAAATAATGTTGATTGCTGTGACCACTTTATGTAACTGGTTCAGAACTCTATTTTTTGTATGTTTGCGTGTTTCTGCTTATCTATTAATGTCTCAAATAAAAACACCACATTAATCTTAATGTGTGTTTAAACAGATCTATTGTTATCCTCTTCCTATTGTTTTATACAACTTGAACTCAGCCTTTTCTAAGGGTAGCAACAAAGCACTGTGTGCATGCAGAGAACTCTAATGGAGTTTCATATAGAATTATAAAATGTCAAAGTTTCTGTTCAAGGAAAATGCAACTTTATTTACAGCATGCCTCCTTTAAGTCATGGTGTGCCTGCCAACTAAAAAGGGGACCTTATATAGCAATCCAGTATTTCCTAACACAATTTACCCTGATTTTCGGCAGGTATGTCTTTCAGTTATTTCTTGATTATCCCCTGGTGGCAGGTATGAGCTTCACAGCTGTTTGATTCAGTAGCTGATCTGTCTGCTTTTTTGAGAACACATTTGGCAGCTTGGAAGTCAGCATTCTCAAATGATCAGTGGGGCTAAGACAGGATCTCTTGCTTAATGCGGCTCTTTCTTGAAGACTTCAATGTTTGTGCCAGCTGAAATATATCAAATATAACGATGTCTGAACTTTGAATCCAAGGAAGTCTAGGTGCTTTGTTTGTTTTCATGGGTACCTTTGCCAATGACTGCAATAGCAATTTTTGAATACCCTACATAAGCTGAATGAGTTTGAGTGAGGACAAACTTTATCATCCTGAGAAACCAGCATGAGGACATTTACCTTGTACTAGCTGACAAAGCACTCACTAGTGAAACTTGGATGCCTTTTCTTAATAAGGGTTACTCTTACTCTGCCCCTAATGGAGTATCTACATGTCTTTAGATATGACAGCTTTTGATTAGATTGGCATAGTATCTGAACAATTTGCATTCATTTGGTAACTATGAGGAGAAAACTTTTACTAGAAAAAAGAAAACCCAGATCTCAATGCAGTTCCCAGTGCTTAGCTTTATGTGTTGGGAGGTGAATTTTAATATTAAGTCTTCGTTTATGTCTGCGTTAAATGGTAATAAGCGAAGTAATGTTGCCTTACAGATAATCCCCCCAGTGAAGAGTGGCCATGGACAAGGAGAAGTTCCAAATAAAGTTGGATTTGCAGTTATTTTGAGCTGAGTTGACTTGTCTCTGGTTCCAAGTTCAGGATTTTTATCTTGACAGTTTTTTTTTTCTTTTGCCAGACGTTTCTGGATAAATAAAATGAATAAATTTTCTGAAGTCATAATATCAGCTGTTAATCAAATAAATTTCCTCTCATTTATTATCAAAATTAACTTTTTTAGAAATCTGTTAATCAGAGTAAGTTGAGATTTTCTCTTTTAGAGCTGTGGGTATGGAATTTGCCATATTTTAAAGTCTGGAAGATCAATTGGATATTAAGAAGAGCTCTGGATATTAGTGATTTTTCACTTTGAGGTTTATTTCTGTTGTTGTTTTGTGTTTTGCATGTATAAAGCTGCATTTCAGGGGATTTTCATGCTGCTGCAATGGTCAAATGGTCGGCATCTGGCCCCTCCACTCAAAAATTAGCTTTTTACTGAACTATTCCTAGATATCCTAGGAAGATATCCTAGATTGTAGAATGACAGTTTAAAAAACTCCAAATACTTAATCATCACCATTAATTTTTTTTTGTCTCAACGTCTGAAATTACCTTTTCTTCTATATATTGTACCCATATATGTTCTTTTAAGACATCGCTTTTAATCAAACTGTGAATGGCAGTACCCGAGTTTGTATGCTTTCTTAAAGCACACATTTTAAGAACAAAAAAACTTTATATTGTTTTTCAATTGAATTTTTGGAACATTTAAAAAATAAATACCAGTAAATATTGTCATTGGGAATAAAAACCGCTTGAATGTTCTTTGTATTCAAGGTCAGGACTAATACTATCCACTTAGTTACATTTTCTTGTATTATAGTTTTTTCTTTATATTTATTATTCACTTTTCTCAATGAACTTTTTTTTTCCTTTTCTCTACAGATCACCCATACTTTACATTCTCTAATTCATTGTTTATTGATTTCACCAAAGCTGGAATATAAGTTAAAGTTGTGCACATGATTGCTCCAAATAAAAGTTAAAATTTAAGAAAATTAGAGGATTGACAGTAACTAAAGGGGATTTTAAGCTTTGTTGTTGTTGTTGTTTTGAAACAGGGTTTTTCTGTGTAGTCCTAGCTTCCTAGACTCACTGTGTAGATCAGTCTTCTTCTGTCTCCCTAGTGCTGGGACTAACACCATTTGGCACCATGCCTGGCAGCTAGTTTCTAAAACCAAGTAAACTTTAAGAATATCAAACAGACTAACAATAAAACATGAATAAAATTCTCATTCAATACTTTGTCAAAAACAGTAGAAGATAAATGTCTATTTTTTATTGATTTTTATTGAGCTCTACATTTTTCTCTGCTCCCCTCCCTTTCTCTCCCCACCCCTTAAATCCTCTCCCAAGGTCCTCATGTTTCCAATTTACTGAGGAGATCTTGTCTTTTTCTACTTCCCATGTAGATTAGATCTATATATGTGTCTCTTAGGGTTAGGTTTTCTGGGATTGTAGGCTGGTTTTCTTTGCCTTATATTTAAAAACTAGTTATGAGTGAGTACATGTAATAATTGTCTTTCTGTACATATATATGTTATGATTTCTTATTTGTTTTGGTGGTTCTGTATGCATTTAAGGTGTGTGTGTGTGTGTGTGTGCGCGCGCGCGCGTGCATGCGCGCGTGCGCCTGTGTGTGTTGCTGGGAATGACTAGGAACTTGCTGTCAACGCATTACAATTACCAGACTTCCTAGGAAGAAAATATTCTTAGCTGACAACATTTATTTTTCTTGACTCTGATTAGATAATAAAATAACTGAATCTAAGAGATGGTTTATTTGTTCTAGATTTCCCTATGTATTATTTGTAAAATAAAATTTGAGTTGGTAAAATCTTTGAGAACTTCTCATCTTAAAGAACTGAGTGCAAATAATATCGTGCTAAGTCAAAGTTTGCTACCAACCATGAATAGGAAAATATACTTTCAACCTTAAATATGAGAATTACTACAGTGATAGCAACAAAATATTTATGCATAAGTGTTTGTTTTTGATACAACGTTCCCACTCTATAACATTACATGAGCGAAATCTGTACCTTTCAAATAATTTACACATACCTTATCCAAGATGTTTTCTACAGTATATTTTATTAATTTATTTATAATAAGGTATATTTAGAGCCTCGATTTCTTTTTATGTCTAGATAAGGGTATTTTGTGTTTCTTCTTTTTGGTTCTGAATAAATTTTTGCCTTCTATGACAGTGCTTCCTTGAAGATATTCTCTTGCCAAATTGAACTCTGTCTTAAAAGGGTGATTTTCCCCCTTAAGGTTGAAATTCAAAATTTTCATTAAAAAAATATAATCTCAAAGTACCTCCTCGTAGCTCTATTACTGTATTGTCTCTCAACTTTTGACACTAGAATCTCTGAAGGAAAACTTTAAAGTCATAGTGATAACAAAAATCTATAATGGATCAATTAAATCATTGTCTCTCAGGAGATGGGATCCTAGACAAGAATAATTTTTAAGAATTTGTTCCCTGGTTGATTCTAATGTGTTTCTCATGAGTGAGCAGTACTTGTCTGTACCTTATGTGCTGAGCCTTTTAGTCAAGCAATTAGAGGCTATTTGTTTTGTAACTTGAAACTGATTGCCATCCAACACTTAAAATGTCACTCCATTAATAATATACCTGATAAATTCTTTTCACGAGGCAGTGTTAGGAGATCTTCAATATTTCATTGTTTGGACTGGAAATATATTATATTATCAAAAATAGTGTCTCATTCATTTAAGTTTTCCCAATGTTTCTCGCATGAGCTCATGTAAATGTCAGTACCATGAGCAGGTGGTTTGAATTTTCACATACAGTAAACTTAGTGGTTATGAACCATTAGTAAAATCAAAGTTTTGTAAAGCAAAAATGCAAAGTATCCATAAAACCACTGAAGCATAAGCTCATGTGATGTGTGTGTGTTTCCATATCTATATTCTCATAAGTACTGTTATAGTGTACTACTTCAAAATCAGGCAAAAATAAGAGTAATCAGGTAGTATATTTAAAATTTAACCTACACACACAGTCATGCACATAGAAATATGAACACATAGATGGGTGTCACATGCGAGTACACGACAATGAAGCTTCTCTGGTGGATCCTAAGTGCACTTACAGCAGAGTGGATTAGAAACCAGGTTAGAAAGTCTAAATCTTAGCCGGGCGGTGGTGGTGCACGCCTTTAATCCCAACACTCGGTAGGCAGAGGCAGGCGGAACTCTGTGAGTTCAAGAACAGCCTGGTCTACAGAGCTGGTTCCAGGACAGGTTCCAAAGCCACAGAGAAACCCGGTCTCAAAAACAAACAAACAAAAAAAAAAAGTGAAAATGTGAAATGCTTATCATTAACAGTTATCCTATCTGCTGCTCTTTCAAAGAATCCATGTTCAGTTTCTACCAATCATATCAGGTGGCCCAGAATTACTACAGATTCTAGTGCTCTATTCTGACTTCCATGAAGACTTGCATGGTTGTAGGTGTTCATTAATGCCAGTCAGAAACTTATTTGAGTTTTTATTTTCTTCAAACTTTTCCTTCAGCTTGTAACTTAAGGCAAATACAAATATGTTTTTATCTAACTTTTTACATCCATATTTTCCACTTCAGATGGCCATTTAATACAAATTTTCAAAACTTTTTACAACTACAAACTTTTAAAGTTTTAAAGGGTGTTAGATATTGACTAATTTTAATTGCTTTGTGCAAATTGAGAAGAGGATGAAAAAAGCATGAGCCAGAAATCATTGGATATCATCAGAACCATAACACAGTATAGTTAGCAAAGAGTATCTCATTAATAAAACTTCAAGTTTAGTTTGTACAAAGAAAGTAAACTTCTGAGGCTAGATGACCAAACAGTGAGCTAGACCTCTCAACTTTATCTGTATTTTCATTGGTGTCATATTTAGAATACTAGTTTCTGTTGGTTATGTAGATTTTGCATTGTTAATGCAAACATATTCATTGCTACTCCGTGCTTTTCCTTGATCCTTGCTACATCAAAGCATAATAGTTTCATAATCAAGGTATTGAAAGTTTTGATTTATGTGAAAGATTTTTAAATCAAATGTTATCTATCTCTTTTTCTTTGAATGGGTTTAAAAGATATGTAAAATGGAGAGAGGTGATGTGAAGTGGCTTTGATTTGCTTGTTTGTTTGTTTTATTTTTAATGGTCATGAAAACCCCCCTGTAGTGTAAGAGAATGAATTTACAGGAAATAAGTGAGACCATCATTATTAGCATATCTATGGCTAGGAGATCTGTTAGTGTGAATATAACAATGCTGTGTTTCACAATCATTAACTTTAAATCCAGGTTCTTTGAAAATCATCTTCTATTCTCTTTGATGAGATTTGTTCACCTACAATGGTCTTATGGAGGAGACATAACTTGCATGTATTAAGACATCATTCTCTTAAAGGATAGACATTAGAATCCATGGTAGCATGTGAGAAACCATGGGAAATTGTGTCTTTCCACTCATTACAAACAGTATATACAGGGAGTTAAGCCAAATCCATAGAAGAGCTGAATGTTAATTGTAATAGTGTTATGAAGTTCATTTAGCTCAAATGGATTATAAATTATTCATGAAGCAAGAAAAACACTTGCAATATTTCTGCTAACTGAGGCCATGACCTTCTTTTAGCTAATCTTTGAATGTAAGGTTAATAATAAAGCCTAGCTTTTAACTAGCAGGATAGGAAAATAGTCTAGTATATGGCACATAAATTTTTATATATTACATTTATATATCAATTATTTTGAATACTTAAAAAATTGGTATTTATAGAGCAATAAATATAAATTTCGGAATCATAAAATTTTGTCATAAATTTGATTATAATTTTTTGCATACTTGATTTATAAACATTTATATTTAACTTCCTCTGAACATTTTAAATCTAAATATTCAGCAATAAATTTGCTTAAACTTATCAAAATAATTCAGCAACTACACCATTACCCCATAGTAAAAATTAAATTCATTTCTTTTGACAATATAAGACTACAGAATATTTCACAAGCCACCTTCAATCATAAACTTTTAAAATTACAGAATAAAATGTATTTTCACCCTGTTTATATTTGAGTTAAAATAAGAATACTCCCCAATTTGACACATTCAATATAACAGAAAACACATCAAAGACAGGCTCCAAGGACAAAGACATAGGTATGGCTGTTGGATCATAGCACTATTGTTTAATATCGAAGTGTGGGTTGTAAACTACAAAGGTAAAAGAAAACTGTACAGGAATTGGTGATAATGAAATTTCCTTTTGGAGGTCTTATTTTTTGCTTTTACAAAACCAAACAGATGTGATGCATTTGTTCAAGATTAGTTTTTTTTTTTTTTTTTTTTTGGTAATTTTCTGAAAGAGTGGTCATACAATCTTGCCTGATGTCTCAATAATGCAACGTAACATTAGTATAATGCATATGTAGAAAAAGGATATATTTTTAAATTAATTTTTATTTGTAGTTTTCAAGGACACCTTAAACTTCTTATAGAAATATTAGAAAGTAAAATACTCTAATTTGTATTTTCATTAGTTTCAGTATTATAACTATCACAAAACTGTAGTTTGAAAAAGTGGAAAAATATTATTTTTATTTATGTTTACATATTTATGTATAATATATGAAAAAGTTATACTAAGTAAAAGAAAAGATTTTTAAAAGATTTAAATTTTTTATCAAAACTTATGCAACAAGCTATTATAACAAGCATGACAATAAAATTAATACTTTTGAAGTATAAGTCTCAGTTAGACCATATTAGTCTTTCAATATGTTATTAAATTTTAAACTTCAGTTTTTCTTTTAGTCAATATTTAGCGAAGTAAATATTTTTGTTTAAATAAACACATATTTTTATTTTTTATGATTATATATATATATACACTATTACATTATATTTTTACAATCCAAATATTTAACATCCTAATTGTTCACTATAAGAAATCAAAATATTATATAGTCTTTATTATTAATTGTTTTTAATAATTACAGATATTTCTCATTCACTTAGGAATTATAGACATTTTTTAAGAATATTAAAATTATTTTTATTCTTTATATTCACTGAATTATTACTTCAATCACATTTCTACATAAACCAAAGAGAAATGATAAATATAAAATATTACAGAATTGCCTCAAATTCAGGAAAACTCTGTTATATATAAATGATGTTGTTATTAGGGAGTATGTCCTAAAGACATAGTAAGTGATGTTTTGGGATTCATTTTAATTGAGAAATCCTCCTTTTACTATAAATAATGTCTGGAACTCCACCTCCACCCCTAACAGTAGAAGGGGACAGAAAGCCCTCCTCCATTTGGTTTCTACTCTTTCTTAATGACTTTTCTTAATGTTTAGTCTTTCTATATGACTTTACTGCTGAAGTTTGTTAGCATAGGCCTTTAATTCTCATATATCAGTAGCTTCCCTATGTCCCGTCTCTCTCTCTCTCTCTCTCTCTCTCTCTCTCTCTCTCTCTCTCTCTCTCTCTCTCTCCCCCCTTTTATGATACATTAAGTCTTTCGAATATAGTTGTGAAGCAGCTTGTTTGTTAACCAATGTTAATATTATTTCTTCTGATGATCTGTCCTAGTCCTCAAATACATTTTCAGAGGAATAAGGAGAAGGAAAATACATTTTCAGAGAAATAAGGAGAAGGCTTTACAAATAGTTTTTTTTTTTTAGCAAAAATTAAATGAAAATTAATCCAAAATAGTCAACCCAAGGTTAATGTGTTGGAGGGGGGTCCACTTGTTGGTGCTGCCAGCCTGGTTTGGACCCAAACTAATCACACAGAAGCTGTATTAATTAAATCACTGCTTGGCCCATTAGCTCTAGCTTCTTATTGGCTAACTCTTACGTATTAATTTAACCGATTTCTATTAATCTATGGTATGGCCATGTGGTTGTGGCTTACCAGCTAAAGTTTCCAGCATTATCTCTGGCTGATCCACGGCTTCTCTCTGACTCCACTCTTCTTTCTCCCAGCATTGTGTTTAGTTTTCTCCACCTAGCTCTGTTCCCCTGTAGCTGTGATATAGGCCCAAAGCAGTTTCTTTATTCATTAACCAATCAAAGCAGCACATAGACAGAAGGACCTCCCATACCATTTCCCCTTTTTTGTTTAAACAAAAAGGAAGGCTTTAACATAGTAAAATTACATATAACAAAACAGTTATCAAGAAAGAATTACAGTTACAATATTTATATCTACTTTATCTTTTATTATAACTAAGGAAAATTATATCTATTCTTCAACTTCATCAAAGACTCCAGAAAAATATAATATTACTTAAGTAAACAGGAAGTGCATTGCAAGCATCTTCAAAAGTCTAGAACTGACAGAGACATCTTGTTACCTGGACAGTCACCCAAAGTTCTTCTGTACTGTTGGAACATCCATCTTCAGCCTACAGGCCCATAGTATCCAGCAGACTTTCCCATTAATCAGGAAATTTCAAATACAGTTCTGCCTATATTAGCAGTAGCAGATTCTTTCATGAAGCAGGAACCCTGAAAGATGGTTTTACCTTTAGGCAAGTTCAGCAGTCATTTCTCTGTGAGTCCTGAATGTCCAGTTCATCAAACAGTCCAGGCAAAACAGTTTCTTGCCCAAATGGCTAACCAACTCCATAAGGAGCCTCTTTGATGCCCATCTTCCTCTTGAAGTAATTGGTGCTGCCAGGAGCAGATGTGTCTCATTGTCATGAAAAGTTTTAAGTTTTTAAACATTTTAAATGCCATATTCTGTAGTCCTTGAATGATTTGAAGAATGCCTATCCATCTGAAATGCATATCTACCCATAATTAATTATTTATATCATATAACATTAAATATTGGTTAAAAAAAGAGTCTCTTTATAAGACAAATTTTGGTGTTTTATACAAATAAATATGGTGACCAAAATGTAAACTAAGGAATTTTAAGTATATTCTTAAACTTACATAAAGTTCTTAAGTTTTTATTTCAAAGATTTTGCTGTACTAGAATAGAGTATCTGAAACTGCATAACATTCTATTTAAAAACTTGTGAGAGGGCTAAAGGGGAGAGTAGAGGGAGGGAGAGGAGCAGAAAAATGTAGAGCTCAATAAAAATCAATGAAAATATTCTATTTAAAATCGGTCAAATTTTAAACTTTTTTCTGTAGATTACTTGATTAAGTATTGTCTAATATTCACACTAGGATTGGAAAATATTTCCAAGATTTACAGTTACTTGATTTTGAAGGTACATTTTCGAACTAAAGATGTAGAGTTAGATGAACTTCTAGACTCTTGCCCTCACATCCAGCATGATGCTTGAGAAGTTAGTCAAGTTAAAAGATCGTGGCTGAACCATCTTTAACCTCAGCTTCCTTAGTGGTTACAGGAAACCAACACACTAGCTAACAAACCAACACACTAGCTAACAAACCAGTCAAACCAAAACAAAACAAAACAAACAAACAAAAAAACACTCAACTATGGATACAGAAATCGTTCAATGGTTAAAGGAAGTGGCTATTTATTTGGACAATTTGAGTTTAATTCCTAATACCTACAGGGTTGATGACAAATATCTATAACTCCTGTTCTATAGGATCCAATGCCTCTGATGGCATTAAGGTGTATGGCACACATTCAGACAAAACAGACTTTTAAAAAAATTATTATTTTACTTTCATATTACATTTCCACCACAGTTTTCCCTTTCACCCCTCCTCCTGTCTCCCCGCGCTTACACCCCTGCCCTCTGCCCAGCCACACCTCCCAACAGCAAAGGGCTCCAATCAGAAGTCAACAAAGTCTGGCACATTAAGTTGGTGCAGTACCAACCCCTTCCAACTGCATTAACGCTGAGCAAAGGTATTGCACCACAGGAAAAAAGCTAACTCACACCAGAGATGAGAAATAAACTAAAACAAAGAAAGAAACAAACATTAACCACGGGGGGTGCACCCACCCACTTAGACAGTGGGGGCTGATCTATTGGGAACTCACCAAGGCCAGCTGGACTGTGACTGAAAAAGCATGGGATAAAACCGGACTCTCTGATCATGGCGAACAATGAGGACTGATGAGAAGCCAAGGTCAATGGCAAGGGGTTTTGATCCTACTTCATGTTCCGGCTTGGTGGGAGCCTAGCCAGGTTGGATGTTCACCTTCCTAGACATGGACGGAGGGGGGAGGACCTTGGACTTTCCACAGGGCAGGGAACCATGACTGCTCTTCGGATTGGAGAGGGAGGGGGAGAGGAGTGGGAGGAGGGGGAGGGATATGGGAGGTTGGGAGGAGGCGGAAACTTATTTTTCTTATTCTCAATAAAAAAAAAGAAAGAAAGAAAAAAATTTAAGCCTTTTCAAGAGATCAATACTTGTAAAATGTTGACATAATAGCAACCCCTAAGTTACCTGAATATACTGGAAGCAATTAGAGTAAATTATAATTCATATTTTATGTGTATTCCAGGAGAGTGAACTATCCTGTTATTTCTTTTAAAATAAATGTGCATAATCAGATAATTTGACTATGTTTTCATGATAAGTATTTTAATTAAAGGAAAGGAGGGGAGAAGAATTAAATCTTACCTTGATATCACTTTAGGGGATATTGCTTCTAAAAATGTAAGAATTTATAATCTCTGCTTAAATTGAACTGATTATGTAAATATACTGCATGTGAGTTAGAGGTGTAAATCACAGATGTCAACTGGATGGGTAGTTTGTTACCAGCAAGAGCTACTGCTCCCAATTCCCAGTGTGTTAATTATAGGAAGGCATCTGGTATACAAATTTATGCTAAGCTAAGAAACATACAGATTAATGCCAAATACAGCATGTCAAAAAGACCTCTGCTTGCTGGATATTGTAAGCCCATAATTATTGCATTAGTGTATGTGACTGAAACAGATCATGGTTATTAAGTGCTATTAATATTAAACACAAGAGAAGTGTATCTTGTTAATACTGCACACTTCAAATTATGTGAGACTTGGAAGTACAAAGGAAGAACAGGCTGTTACACATACTCATTATAACACAGGGAGAATGGATTTTACCTTTAGATAATAAAGCCTATAAATTCTAAAGCTTAAAAATAAGCCAAGAATAGGAATGATTGAAGCCTTACAGTGTTATCCACACAGAGTTCAGCAATCGATTGAACAATGTTAAGATAACCTGCTCAGTGTGCACTCTCTTAGAAGCCCACTGTCCATCTAAAACCAAGCATTGATGTTTATTGGCACTAAGATATTTTTATACTGTTGTGTACAATTCACCTGAATTTGTTATCCTGCCTGGTCCTAAAATTTTAGCTCAATGAAGGGCTTATTATAGAAGGGCTGGTCATAAAATAGATATGGAATTAGTGAGATAGTAGTCTATAGTTATTTAAAATATTTAAAATAATAATGTAATTACATAATTGATACTCTTTCCTTTTCTCCCTCTAAACCTTCCCAGTTAATACCTGAAGCTTCTCACATATTCCCCTTTTAGTCCCTCTCAAATTTGTGGTCTCTTTTCTTTTTTTTGTANACACTCTCTCACACACACACCTAAACCTCAGTATGGGTCACTTCACTCGTATTAATTGAAATTAAAATCATATTCTTAATATATAGAACATTTACTATGTTCTATATCAGATCATAAACCTTAATTGAAAGTGGAAAGTCAGTAAAAATACATATCTTTCAATGAAAAGAAGTTATGATCATGAAGTTGTAATTCAGGAAATCAATGTCAGTAATTTGTGATTGTACCATATTTCTCCTTCATTTGAGTTTAAGTTAAATATATTCAAGGACAATTCAGACAGAACACCATAGAAAATTCTAAAAACAAAATATTTTCTAAGTTTAAGATTAATATCTCACTGAGAGGGTGGGTAAGGTTGTGGGGTGTATATAGAATGATTTGGGCGTGTCCTAGGTAGATATAATCAAATACATTTTAGAAATTAAATAGGCTAATTTTTTAGGTCCAAAAATCCAAGAATTCTAAGCCATATTGACTTCAGATGGGAAATATCAAGGATTCTAGAAAAACAGACACTTAAATGGTTAGTCAAAATCTGACCATAATACAGCACACATTGCAGTAGGATTACAGCAATACTTACTTTTGACCAATTATTTACAATAAAGTATGATTTTATCAAAAGATAGATAATTAGATACTGATAATGAATATTTACAATTACAAAAATGTATAAAATATTAAGTACATTTTAGCATATTACAATTTCACTCATCTAAATTTTTATATAAAGAGCTGAGTACTAAAACTTTCCCTCTGTTTCTCTCTCTCTGTCTCTCGCTCTCACTCTCTCTGTGTTTAGCTTAAATTACAGAATTTGTCACAGAAACAATTGGGCTCTTTTGTAAAAACATTTATTTTGTATGCATGGATGTTTTGATTGTATATATGTCTATAACCATATAAGTACATGGTATCTCCCAGACCAGAAAAAGGCAGCAGATCTCCTTGGACCAGAATTATTGTGAGTGTATATGTAGGCTCTGGGAATCAAACCTGGATCCACTGGAAAATTGTCCAGCACTCTGAAACCCGAGCCCTCTTCAGCATGAACATAGAGATTTTTAATGATCACGTAGATCAAAGGGAGCTGTTGAAGAACAAACACTTCAGAAATGTTTTCAAGAGATAACCCAGTTTATTAACCAGATTTGCAATCCCTTGAGTGATTGAATGAAATATCAAAACTACTTTAAACCTTTTAAAATCACATCAAGAAAGAGTTTAAAACATTTTTTTATTAAGAATTATATAGTTCCTGGGAATTTCTCTAGTGTAAGGTTTCTTTTTTTATTGATTTGTATTGAGCTCTACATTTTTCTCTGCTCCCCTCTCTGCCTCTCTCCTCCCCCTCAATCCTCTCCCAAGGTTCCCATGTTCCCAATTTATTCAGGAGATCTTGTCTTTTTCTAATTCCCTTGTAGAGTAAATCTATGTAAGTCTCTCTTAGTGTCCTCATTGTCGGATAAGTTCTCTGGGATTGTGGTTTTTAGGCTGGTTTTCTTTGTTTTATGTTTAAAAACCACCTATGAGTGAGTACATTGTCTTTCTGTGTCTGGGTTACCTCACTCAAAATAATGTTTTCTTGATAGCCCCCAAACGACTCCCCCAATCAAACTATCCCTTTCCTTGCTCTCATCTCTGTCCTTCCTCCATTTTAACTATCCCATTCCTTCAAGTTCTGCTCCTCTCTCCCCTTCTCCTCTCATCTTCCCCTACTGCCCTCCCTACTCCCTCCACCCACATACTCCCACTTTTTTCAGGCAATATTGTTTATTTCCTTTTCTGGGTGGACAGATGTATGTTTTTATTAGGGTTCACCTTGTTACTTTGCTTCCCTAGAGTCATAAACTATACATAGGTTGTCTAATTTCTTGAGTTCTTTATATATTTTGGAGATCAGTCCTCTGTCTGATGGTTTTCCCATTTAGTAGGCTGCCTTTTTGTCTTATTGACTGAGTCGTTTGCTTTACAGAAACTTTTCAGTTTCAGGAGTCCCCATTTGTTTATTATTGCTCTCAGTGTCTGTCTTAACACTATGCATTGAAGGCTAGTTCCCACTTACTCTTCTAACAAATTCAGTATAGTCAGATTTATATTGAAGTCTGTAATCCATTTGGACTTGTGTTTTGTGCATGAGGATAGATATGGAGCTATTTTCATTCTTCTACATGTTAACAACCAGTTATGCCAACAACACTTGTTGAAGATCTTTCTTGTTTCCATTGTATATTTTTAGCTTCTTTTTCAAAAATCAGGTGTTCATAGGTGTGTGGATTAATATCCGGGTCTTCAATTTGATTCCATTGATCAACCTCTGTTTTTATGCCAATATCAATTTGTTTTTCATTACTGTAGCTCTGTAATAGAGCTTGATGTCAGGGATGATGGTGCCTCCAGAGTTCCTTTATTGTACAGGATTGTTTTGGCTGTCCTGATTTTTTTTTTTTCCTTTTCCATATAAAGTTGAGACCCAAGCTAAGACCCTAAGCAATAGAGCAGAAGGTACCAGAACTGGCTTTGCCCTGTGATCAGACTGACGAAGATCTTAAATATCACCATAGAAACTTTGTTCAACAACAGAAGGAAAGAAGAGTCAGAGACTCACAATAGAGCACTGGACTGAGTTCCCAAGGTACAGTTGAAGAGTGGAAGGTGTGAGAGTATGAGCAAGGAGGTCAAGACCATGAGGGGGTTACTCTTGAGAGTACATAAAAAAATGCCTTTATCCTTCTAACTATGATTTGATGTTGATAGTAGTGTTGTGAATTCACAGCTTTAACTTGTTCTGTGTTTTTAAATATTCATTTTAATTGCTTATAACAACATAAACACTTTCTTGTTATTAAGGGCATGTGACATTTTCTTACATGTATATATTTCATAATGTTTAAGTGCAGGTTTCTCTCTTCTGAAACATTCATCATTTCTTCTTGATTAAAACTTTTAAAATCTTTATACAACCCTTTAAAATGACATGGTATTTTTATCTACGGCTCTTTTCATTGTTAAGGGGTCACTCACATTACTGTTACTGTCATGATAGATAGAACAGAGTATTATTTTCTTTTTCTTTTTTTTTTTTCAGCTTCTGGGTCTTTTATTTTTTTATTTTTTTCCCCACCGCCGCCTCCCCTTTCCCTCCCCCTCCCCCAACCAAGTCCCCCTCCCTCGTCAGCCCAAAGAGCAGTCAGATTTGAAACGGTAAAGTGATTTGGTTATTTATAATGACTCCAAATTGTATGATCATGCCCTTGTCCTTGAGAATGATGTGGTTTTTGTTAATAATAAATGGTATGTCAAATATAAAAAAAATGACATGGTACATTATTTTTAATTTAACTTTTCAAAGTATATTCTATGTGAATATATTTGTTCAAAATAATTTCTCCAAATTTGGAATCACATATAATTAGAGTGCAAATTAAAACTTTCTCTTTTTTATATTCCCATTTTTTTCCCCTTCCTGACTTCTGGAATAGTTCACTAAAAGCATTTTCCTTTGTCATGGTGATATGTGATATCTATATCTATATAGAGAAAGATATCATGTAACACAATGACTATATATATATATATATATATATGTATATATATTTAAAGGCTGAAATTTGAATAATACACAATCCTATGCATAAAACAGTGCTGTGGATAGCTGTCCCAAGCTTTGTGGCTGATGATATAGGACACCGAGGCCAAAAACTTTATGCAAAGCTTTCTTAGCCTTCTAGAGATCATAAAAGGACAAATGTGATAATTATTTCAGATATATTAACATATTCAAAGCTTCTACATGGAAAATAACTGTCAGGAATATTTGCTTCTCATCTGTTTTAATTAATTAACATTTGGAAACTCTTTGTTGCTTTGAATATAGTACTTTAAAATAAATTCTGTATTCATAGTGATTTTTCCCTTAAATATAAATAGCATAAGTTATAAAGACGAAAGAAAATTTATACACTAAATTCAGAATTGCATTTTAGTAACACATTGGATACATTTGGACATGAAGGCAATGAATTCATTAAAATAAAATATTAAGCAAAATTTTTAATACTGACATTATTCACAAAATCAATAAACCTGGTTAGTGACTAGAAGGGACACATATGCGATTTTACACAATCAAAAATGTGAACTCTGGAATTAGGCTTGGGTAGGAGTGAGGAACAGTAGAAACTTTTTTCTTAACATTCTTCACTGCTCACTTTGTAACCTAAGGACATGTCAATGAAATATTTTCGACCTAGAAGTCTGGACACACATACACAGAACTGTTTTTTTTTTCCAATTTCATAAATTTGTTTGGAGAATATACATATAATCTCTGATGAAGGAACATGAGGGAAATGCCCCAACTTGACTTTCAAAACACGGCTAAACTTTTTTGACCATGTAGTTTGTAATTATTGATAATATTAGTTCTCTGTGTCTTTCAATTTTGTTATTGTTTGGTTGGTTGGTTTTTTATTTATTATTTATTTATTCATGGACAGATTACACAAAGTCGTTTAAACTTAACTTTATCACATGTCAGATTCATGGGGGATGTCAGATTTCTATGTAGATCACATTGATGCACATAAATGTATCTTGGGAATTTCAGAATAATGTTACCATTTAAATTTCTCACGCAGAAACACACTGACATACAGTTAATGTAATAAACAACACCCCCTCCCAGATCAGTTTCGTCTTTACTTGACTCCTATTTAAAAGTTTAAGATTGTAATCAAATACTTTCAGTGTTGGCTTTCTCCATGTGTTCCTTTTTTTTTTTAAAGCTAGTTTCAATAAGCTAAGATTTTGTTCTGATTATTGTTTGAGTTAAGTAAAAGAGTAGGTTTTATGTATCACTTTTGTTCTCAAGTTGAGTTTTCTGCATCATGAAAATTATTTTGTGATTATTGCAGTTGAGGAAAAACACAGTGGAGGAAAAACATAGAAAACATAAAAGTAGGAGAAAATAGAGTAAAGAAGAAACAAAACAAGACAAAAACCAAAAAAAAAAAAAATAGGCAAGGAAACAGACAATAACAAAAGGGGAGATATCTTGTGTTATTCCAGAATTTGGGAAACATTCATAACAAGGTTGTTAGCGTTATCTCAAAATTCTGTGATAGTGCTTCATTGTGCCTGCTTGGCCTTGTCTAATAAGGATCCAGGCAACACAAAGGCTGAGAGATGCCTCTGTGACATTGTCACAAATCCATAGAATCTGACAAAATGCCACACCTTGCCTCAAAGAAGAATTTATAAAATCTAGATGACAAAGTTGAGATCTGTGGACACAGTTATATTAGGTAAATTATAAGTGCTGAAAGCCAAGGTTCCCCTCATGTAACATAAATCTTAGAAGTCGAGTAGTAAAAATATTTAATGAGAAGCTGTCATTATCCTAGAATTTACAGAATAATTATGTTGCAACATAAGTTTGCACTAAACTTCCTCTAATACCTCTTAAGGAGGTCTAATAAAAGTAATTCACTCATCTTTGTCTGATTAAAGTTATCTTTTGAATCCTCTAATAATAACTTTAAGTTGAATTTCTCAAGTGAACATTTTTTTTCAGTTTCCTTATTGCATAAATGGCAATAAAATAAAGTAAAATAATAATGATAAAAATTTTTAAAAATTAAAGTTAACTTTAAAATGGAAAAAATAAATAAAATATTTACATAGCTTAGAGATTATAATAATAAAACTAATTAATTATAATAATAAAAAAGAAAAAAGTCACATATTCTGAACTAGGGCAGCTGTGAACTATGTAGCACTTCTACAATGTAACTGTTATTTCACCTGGTGACACATTTAATATTGAAAATAACAATAAAAAAGAGAAAATATAGTATTTTGCAACAATAGTCTTTTCAAACCCTGCCTCTCGTCTGATCATCTTATATCCATTCTGGGTATTGATGCCAAAGTGTCTGTGTACTTCAGTCATTCTCAAGGGAAGTAATTACTGTTGCCTGCACGGCATGTTGGGCAACCACAGGGATACACAGGGACACTGCTCACCACTGTGTAATACACGAGACATTCCCCAAAGCCAATACTGTGATCGACCTTTATCTTGTCCCCTTTTCATTGTCCCAAGATGTCATGTTTTCAAATTAATGTGTATTATCTTACTGGTCAGGTAACCTGATGCTATGAAACATTTGTACATGTAAACATAATTTTGGCATTAGTATGTTAGATGAACTTTTTTTTTTATTTTTTTAATTTATTTATTTCTTTATTAATTAATGAAAGATTTCTGTCTCTTCCCCACCACTGCCTCCCCTTTCCCTCCCCCTCCCACAATCAAGTCCCCCTCCCTCGTCAGCCCAAAAAGCAATCAACTTTTATGCTATATTGATATTTAGAATTAATTTTATATTAAAATGTTTTAATAAAATTACTATGGTAATGATAATCTTTCTATATGAAGAATTCTATTACCTCACAAGAGGCTATGTTATTATTATCATTACATTAGCAGTCTTTAATTTTCATGGTTGTCTAAAATTAGACTGAAGTTCTCAGGTTTCATAACAATTCCTTTGGAATTTGACTGAATTGTCATACATCTGGTTTAATTAATTACTGACAATTTGTTCCTTTTGTAAATGCTGTATTTCAAAGTAGTTTCTCATGTTTTGTTTCTTGTATAAACATTGATAAATTTGGTACATTTTTGATACTTGTTGAACATCAGAATTTAAAGAATGCTTGAAATTTATGTATAGACACTATATTACCTTGAGCTGTTTATTTCTTATCATTATTATTTTCTTGTCTATAAAACAAATTATTTTTAATTTCTCTATTATATGCTATATTGTAGTTTGAAATATATATACACAGGACTTCTAAAACTTTTTTGGTTATGCAGATTTGACAATTATAAAATGGATTATCTTATGTCCATATGCTGTAGCATATAATCTTTTCTTCTGTAATATTTTACCATAACAAATAAATATATTTATTGGATACCATGAAATCATTTTTAATTCCTGAAATAAGTTTGAAAATATTAATATTTATATATTTATTTATAAATAATCACTTTTGAATTAGTCATTGAGAAGGATGTCAATTTCATTATATTTTGAAAGGTTGTTTATATCTAGAAATTTTAATACTGTTTTTATCCTATCCAGGCTATACTCTTAGAGAAAACTATCTAACCCATTTCTAGGAGCTAAGAATTACCAATAGCTTCATATCTAGGGTTAGAATTCCATACCTAATTTCTCTGTCTATCATGTGATTTCTGTCTTGTTTAGGCTTGCATAGGTCTTGTGCATGCCGTCACACACTTTGTAAATACATTCATGGAGATAGCCTGCTATCTAAAATGATCCTGTTTCATTGTAGTCATCCACCACCTCTAGCTCCTCCTCTCTTTCTGATACCTTATTTTGCAATGATCTCTGAGTCTTTGGAAGATCGGGTATAGGATGTAGGTTCTATTTAAGGGCCAGCTACGCAGCAGTTTCTAATTCCTACACCTTGCTTAAGCTTTTTTGATGAGGGTTGAGAAGTGTTTTAATGTTTTTGCATAATGAGAGGTCATTGAGGGTTTGTTAAAATTGTGCCTTTTATCAAAATAATAGTACTATGTCTTTCATAGGGCCCATGATCTCTCTAGCCAAAAGTTCTTACCCCGATAAAGGCAGCAGATATAGATTTCATCTAGTAAAGTAGAATTTAAATTCAACCAAAACATGCTTTGTTACTACTTTGACATTTCCAGTATTGAACTTACTAATGGTTATGTCTTGCCTGTTCAGTCACAATTGTAATTCACAAGGTTCATAAGTAAGACAGACAATTATCTTTTCTTCTATGTAAACATAGATAGCATCATACAGTACAGAAAACTAGCTAGTAGCAAGGATGTCCAGGTCAATTGTCATAATTTTTTTTTCCTCTGTGTAGTACTAAATTGTGTAAATGTAACATTTTCCTCATCTATTCTTCAGTTGAAGGGCATTTAAGTTGTTTCTTGGTTCTGGCTATGAGAAATAATTCTGCTAAGTGTGTGGTGTCTTGAGTAATTGGATTTTATCATCAAATTTTTAAATGGTAACTAATGATTTCATTGATTGAGGGTCTTTACATTCTTGTTTGCCAACAGACTATAAAAGAAATTCATTCCTGGCCCTGGTATTATTATTTTCTAGTTTGTGGGGACACTGTTACTTTGTTATAGGATTATTCTATTTTAACATATTTTGTGTATGTGTATAGACATATTTTAGGAAGCTTTAACAGTAGTAGATTTTTATGTGGCATATTTGAAAAATTTTTGGGATATGTATTCTGCCCAATTTCCCCTTGTCTATCCCGCCTTCCCTTCCGTACCACATCTTATCTATTCTTGTTTTCATTTTAACATTTCCCATTTTTGTGGAGACAAATTACTACAATGTAGCCCTAGCTTTGTAGAACTCACTATACAATTCAGACTTGCCTGAAACATACAAAGATTTGCTGTGTTTGGCCTCCTCACAGTGCCAAAATTACAGATGTATGCCACCGTACTTGGGTATATATTATGTTTTTTACTTTGTTCATTTGTGTGTAATATTGAAAAATTCTAATTACAAGGTTTGTGACAGTTTGGTAATCATTAAGCTTATGCTGTACATTTCTTGTAGGAATCCAGCCTCAACAAGTTTGTGTGTTCCAGGGTAGGGGCATATAGTTTAGAAATGATAGGCAAGAGGAACAGAGATATGAAAGAAATACAAAAACATAGGATAGTACCAGGAAGGCAACCCAGTGAAAACTGAATCCACCTCTGTTTATTATTATATGCTTATATATTATTATTTGCTTATATACCTCAATCCAAAAACGGGAATAAGAAGGCAAATGACTGACTGCTCTAACATGTCACAAAAGACAAACAGATTAAAGACTTGCTTCAATATACCTGACATAAAGTCACTAATTCCTGAGTTAAGCATTCTGATATTTTGGACAAGTCATACAGCAACTATACCTTAGAACAAGTATCTTGTATGCAGCCACTTCTGGGTCAAATCTCTTGTCTTATCCTTGAGGGAGCAGCAATAGGCTTGAATTCTCTGACCTTTGGTCAAAGTGAAGTGGATCCATGCCTATGGGCCATCTTAATATCCAAAGCACCATATGTCACAATACCGTGCTTATAGTCATTCCTTAAATCAGACTTCTTGTCAATAATTTTGATGTTTTTGTTTTGATTTATTGAGACAGCATTTCTCTGTAGCTTAGAAGCCTATCCTGGAACTAGCTCTTGTAGACCAGGCTGGCCTTAAACTCACAGAGATCTGCCTGGCTCTGCCTCTCAAGTGCTGGGTTTAAATGCATGTGCCACCACCACCCTGCTTTGTCAATAACTTTGAAAGAGTGAATGTAGTCTTAAGTTCTCTCACCTTCAGTCAAGGTGGAGCACACCCATTTTTGTGGGCCTGCACAATTTCCTTTTTGTTTCTTTTTTAGAGCACCATTTCCTTTATTTCATTTTTTGTTTTTATGCTACTTTATAGTCTTACAGTTTATTCTTTCCCTCATACAACTTTTCTTTTTAAAAAAATTATTGATTTTTATTGAGCTCTACATTTTTCTCTGCTCTCCTCCCTGCCTCTCCTGTCCCCTTCAACCATCGCTCAAGGTACACATGCTTTCAATTTAATCATGGGATCTTGGCTTTTTCTACTTTTCATGTAGATTAGATCTATGTATGTCTCTCTTAGGGTCTTCATTGTTGTCTAGGTTCTCTGGGATTGATCAAGTTGGCTTCATCCCAGAGATGCAGGTATGGTTCAACATACAAAAATCTTTCAATGTAATCCACCATATGAACAAACAGAAAAATAAAAACCATATGGTCTTCTCACTAGATGCTGGAAATGCTTTCAACAAAATACAACATCCTTTCATGATAAAGGTCTTGGAGAGACTATGGATACAATGAATATACCTAAACATAATAAAGGCAATATACAGCAAGCCAACAGCCAGCATCAAACTAAATGGAGAGAAACTCCCAGCGATCCCACTGAAATCAGGAACAAGACAAGGTTCCCTTCTCTCTCCATATTTAATCAATATAGTTCTTCAGTTCCTAGCTAGAGCAATAAAACACCAAAAGGAGATCAATGGGATACAAATCAGCAAAGAAGAAGTCAAACTCTCTCCATTTGCTGATGATATGATAGTTTATATAAGTGACCCAAAAATTCAATGAAGTTCTACAATTCATAAACACTTTCAATGATGTAGCAGGATACAAGATTAACTAAAAAAAAATCAGTAGCCCTCCTGTACACAATTTCCTTTTCAGACTGTGTTATTATCATAAAGTTTGTGGTTTTCTAGATTTCATGTCTATTGAGATTCAGGAAAGACTGTTTTCATTTGCAGGTAGGAGAAGAAAGGGTTCATTTCCCCTTGTAGTTTCAGGCAATAAGGCATCATTGAGGGACGCCAGGGAAAGAATATAAGCAAACAGGAAATGAAAAACTGACTTTCCAACAGCTTTTTTGTATTTGCATTTCAAGTCATTGGAATCTATGGTAACATTAACTTAAAAAGTTATCCAAGCATTTCCAGTGGAAGACTGTAGGGCCCCGGGTCTACCCTTGTTCCTGGGGTTAATCTTGAGGATAGTTTCAGCCAGCTAAGTAAAGCATTCTGTTTGTTCCTGTGCTCCCCCTGCCCTGCCTGGTGATTAGCTGTAGGGCATTGTTGACTCCATCTTTGGCATGATAATTTCCCACCTGCCTGGGTGGAAATCCTTGTGCAGCAGCTAGGTGTATAAGGCTATCCCCAAGGTTGAATAAATGGCATTCGGCTGATCTCCTTATGAATGACCCAGGTCTCTTTGTGTGTTCTTTCAATCTCCAGGCTGTTGCCCGACTCGCATACGTACAGTGGCACACAAACTTTACCGAGGGTGTAACACAAAATCGGGTGTTACAGAAGACATTATATAAAATAAAGTTCTTTGCATGTTTATTTACAAGTCAGTAAGGTGGTATTCCACATGTTTAGAGCCCTTTTACTTTCAAGGTTCCTTGATTTCCCTCACTCAGCCTGTAATATTTTGTTTATTTATTTGTTGTCTCCTTGAGACAGGCAAAAGTTTTAATTCACATTGTGCCTTATAGAGAGATATGTTTCAAACCAAGTCTGTTCAAGTTTTTACATGGATAGTGCCTCATATTTTTGTTTGGTTCTTTGTTTAAGGCTGGTCTTATCATGTAGCATAGAATGGTAAGGAATTTTCTTGTGTACCATGCTGGCCTCAAACCTCACAGAGCTCTATCTGACTTTGCATCCAGAGTGCTAGAATTAAAGGCCTGGACTACTATACCTGACTTTTATCCCCAGGTTGCACAGTTTTTTCCTCAAGTGCCTGGCTTATCATCTCACACATCAACTGATCATGCATTCATTTTCTCTGCTTTAATTTTTAAAGCAACAATTGGTCATGTATATTTAAAAATTAAATGGGATAAGAAAAAATGAAGTCACTTGCTCCCCATCATTTCCTTATAGGTTTGGGACACCTTTGCATAAGCTTTGTTCTGGAGCTTTGGGAAAGTCAATTGGAACTTCACTTTTTATTGCATGTAATCAAATTGCATATTATAGCATGGGACTTTATATATGTATTTAAAAGGCAACTTAGAAATTAAGAAAAGACATAATCATCAAAAATGGGGATTGGCCACAATGGATGACTACATTAGAAAAAATATGAAGAGATTCCTATTTATCACCCGGGATAACACTCAATACTAAATATTATATCAAGAACCTCAAAAGCAGGCCAGATACCCTATGCATCATAGAAGAGAAAGTGGGAATAGTTTTAAAATCATTGGTATAGGAAAGACTTGGAAACCGACACCAAAAGCACAGGAACTAAGAACAACAGTTAATAAAGGGTAACTCATGAAGCAGAAAAGCCTTTTATGGCAAAAGACACCATCATATGGGCACAACTACAAAATGGGAAAAAATAACCATTGCACGTTCAATAAAGGTTTAGTATTTAAAATCTATAAAGAGCTAAAAACACAGCACAAAGGAAACAAATAACCCAGTTTAAAAATGGGGGACAGGACTAAACACAAAAGTCACAAAAGGATGAAACACAAATGACTGGGAAAAAAGAAATAGTTAACATCCTTAGGCATTAGGCAAACACAAGCAAAATTACTTTTCAATTTCATATTATAGCAGTCATAATAGCCAAGGTCAATAAAACAAATGACAGTTTAGCTGGCAAGGATGTGGGGTAAAATTCATCCATTGCTGATGGGAATGCAAACTTTTACAGTCTTTATGAAATAAATGTGGTAGTTCCTCAGAAAGCTTGGAATAGACCTACCTCAAGACCTAGCTACACTACCCTTGGGCTTATATTCCGGGGACTCTTTATTCCACTAATGGAGATATTTGGTCATCTGTATTCATTGCTATTCTATTCATAATAGACAGAAATTAGAAACCACATTGATGTTCACCAAAAGATGAATGTGGTACATTTACACAATGAACTGTTATTCAGCTGCTAAGAAAAATGAAATTATGATATTCACAAATATATGGAGCTAGAAAAAATCTTACTTGAACTCATGTTCTGTCTAACTTTTGACTCAGACATAACCCTATATTGTTATATGAGTGTTTTGGAAAAGGACCAGTTGTTCTCAAATAATTAAGACAAATCTAAATGCATTCTCATTTTGGTTCCATTATTATTCCAATTTAATTTTAGGGTACATGTTAAGGTTCCTGAATATCCATTCGCTCAACTAATTTGAAATGGGGGAGTGGTAATAATAGCACCATTCTTACCAGATTGCTACTGGATCAAGGTGCATATTAAAGGAGAAGGTGTCACTCCACACGTGCTGGAAGGAGACACTGTGCCCTCAGCAGCCTCAAGATGATGAACAATATTTGTTTTGGACACAACACTAGTAGTTCAAGAAGCCATTTTGAATCAATTTATAATTGTATCTTACTTATTTATGGTATTGATATGCTATTAATCAGTAAGAAAGTGTAGTAGACCCTTTCATGTTTTTGAACTCTGAGGGCTTGTACTTTTAGAGTTGTGTTAGTCCTATATTTACTAATTATACAGAATTAATCAGGTTTTCAAATCCATTGTATTTATTCCAACCAGTCACATCCTATCAAAAACTCAATAAAAATTAATTAACATTTGAAGATATGGTGGTTAATTTGAATAAATCTTATTATCAGGAATATCTTGCAGCCCTCTGATATTTTTGTCCTTTTTATTCTTCCCACAGGAATATACACCACTCTTTTTGCTTCCTCCCACAAAATCTGTATGTTCACACACACATTGTTCTCTCTATCAGTGCTTTAATTTGACACTCTATAAATATATAAAACCTAAATTTTTCATGCTAGCAATTATCATATTTTATTTTTAGTAATAATTATTTCTCTGATCTTGTATACAGTCATTAGCTTCCATATACAGAGGTATTCTAATTTGTTTATTATTTGATTTTAATATTTCAGCATCTGAAGAATAAAAGAGATTTCTTACAAAATGTTATGGAGGCTCATAATACTGAAACAGTCTTTCATCTTTATTAGTGTCATAAATTAGCATACAAAGTAATGGGTTTCACTGTGGCATTTTCATATTCCTTTGTCTTTGTTGCCACTGTTCCCCTGCTGGTCCCCATTCTTCCTCCACATCTCTGTTCTTCTGCTTTTATGTGGCTCAGTTTCTGTGAATATTCACTTAGGAGCAGCAGGTTGGGGATCACACCTCTTTTTTTTTTTTTTTTACAGGATTCTATACTCTAAGCCCACATACTGCCCGTTGATATTTCCTGTCACCCCGGAAAAACTTGAAACAATAACACAAGATCTTCTAAACCCTAATAAATGTTTCTCTAATTTTATGTTTTAAGTAAGTATATTTTTAAAATCAGGACAAGAAAAAAATCCCTATAAAGCCTCACAGAAAAATAGTTTAGGGGTATGCAAACATAAGGATGTAGTAAAGCACATACATCATACATAGTTTCCAAATTTCGAATTGGAGACATTGCATGTGGCAGCAAAAAATGAAGACATTTTAGAAGACCAGTGAGAAAACATGTTATATGGTAACAATATCCAATAATAATGATTACTTTTTGTAATGTTTTTAATACTGAGGGAACATACAAAATTCTTACCCTGTGTCCTGTTCATTCCCATTGTGTAACTTGTTATATTTATTTCTGTGTGTATTTAAATTATCAATTCATATTAAGTACTTTTATATAATAAACGATCCTTGTTATTTTCTTAGATATGTTTGTATGAATAATGTATAATTGACAATTTTAAGGCAATATTGCTGCATGCTGATCCGATGGGATTTTTCTATGCATGCTCAGTCATATGTACAACATTATCTGAGTGACAGTTAGTAAAGCTCTTTGTGTTCTTATGGGAAATACATTTAAAAATAACAAAATCCAGTACTGTCTCTTCCTTTTTAAATCCAAGAATGCATAATGGTTTATTTAAATTTCAAGTCTTCAATTTCATTGTTTAGCTAGCAGAATAAATGTTGGACTACCTAGGTTGATATCAAGTGTTAACTGACTGATAGTGTAGCTTCCACTGAGATATAAGTAAAGGACTAACTCAGATTCTTGCTCTATGAGTAAAGATAAGAAACGACCTTCTCAACCTAGAAGAGATTCAGAATACCCTCGCATGGTAGAGAAAGAAGAAACTTTTCTGCATTATAAATACAGGAGAGATTGTTGGCTCCAAGATATTGCAGTTGAGGTCACAGAAGTTTGTCATTTCACTGGGTACTACACAGCATGCTTTCTTTCTTTTTTTAAGTTATGTTCCATTTTAAAACTATCTCTTTTATTTTTATATTATAATTACATTATTTCTTTCTTACTTTTCCTCCCTTCAAACTCTCCCATACCTTGCTTTGCTTTTTTTCAAATCCATGGCCTCTTTTCTTATTAATTGTTTTATATGTGTGATTGTGATATATATATAAACAGTTATATATATATTTGTAAATATATATTACAAACAGTTTGAACATATACACACATATATAAATGAATATTAATAAACCCATATTTAGTATATAATGCAACTTGTATGTATGTTTCCAGGATTGGCCATTTGGTATTGGATAGATAACTATTGGGTGTGACTGTTTTTCCCACTCTTAAAATCCCTTTGTTGCCTGTATGGTTGTTTTGTTGTTGGTTTGTTTTTTGTTTTGTTTTGTTTTGATTAGATTTTGGTGTATACATGTGTAGTAGGACTGAAAGGCTCCTGGGCTTTTCCCCATTCATGTAACCATGTCTATTTTTGTCATCTTTCTTTAGCTCATGTTCTGGTAGTCATGCTGGGTATATTTTATGAGTATCCTTTCTGATATTACTAGAAGAAACAACCTCACAACAATCTGTTTGTGCCTTTGGATTTTCAATCTTTCTAGCTCTTTCCCCACAATGATTTCTAAGAATTTGGTACGGGAATTTTATATCAGATGTATCAGGTGGGACTGGATTCCACACCTCTGTTTTTGATTGGCTGTGGCTTTTAGTAAGGATCTCCTGCTGTTATCAAGAGAATTTTCCTAGATGAGGGGAGAGAACTACACTTATGTGTGTCTAAGACCAAATATGTAGATTGTAGTTAGAGATTATGCTGTCTTAGTAAATTGGGAGTTGTAGGTTTCCTTCTAAGATGCCTGACTTGAATAGCCCTGTGAAGTTTGTATAGTTCCCAGTACCAGGCATGATTTCCCTCATGCAGAACAGGTCTTAAGTCCAATTAGAGAGCTGTTGTTTACCGCAGAGCTGCAAGTGCAGCAATTGCACCCTTAGGGATACTGTGACATTCTGGTTATTGTGGTTTGGGCAAACATATAGCTGTGGATGGTCAGGATGATGATTTCTGCTTAGGCTGTATAGTTTTGATGATAGTAGGATATTTTGCATTCTGACAATAGGATTGAAGTTAGCAAAGACAGCCTTTACACAGACACATAACTGCAGACTGGTTGCCCTTGGATACAATATCTGATTGCTCTAGAGACAAATACATGAGGTCATTTTTCCAGGCGTTGTTTATTGATGAGTCAAGGTCAGAGTTTGAAGCGACTTTAGGAATAGTTCCCTGCAGCAATGGACCTTTTTGCATGTACTCCCCAACCTCAAGGTTCAGTCGCCTGTTTATTGCCTGGGAACCCTCACCAACTCAGAACTACATGCAAGGCCATAGTTGCTCAATTAGGGCATTCCTAGCCTAAGAGAAGCTATATAACTTCTCTTGGGTTTGGAGACTGGGTCGGGTCCAGAGTTGGGCTGTGGAGAGGAGAGGCAGGAGAGAGGTGTAGCAAGGCAGATTTTAATGAGCAGTAAAGAAAGGGCAGCAATGGCAAGGCAGAGAGAGAGAGAGAGAGAGAGAGAGAGAGAGAGAGAGAGAGAGGTGAGAAAACAGATTTTTTTTTAAGAGAGGATATTTTTTTCAAGATGAAGTTAAGAGAAAGTTACCATTGAAGAGCATCTGTGTTTCCTCCCCCCTTTTTAATCTTTATATATGTAAAAATTTTTCCTAAGCTATCGCTGCATTTGTGCATTTTCTTATTTACCCTTGTGATGACTGGGGACTGGTCCCCTCAAGTCAGCTTTATTTGGAACTCATTTTCAGGATTATTCAAATAATGATAATATTCTCAAAGATTACTATAATATATAGGCATCCATTCCTGGTATTATAGAAATTCATATGACTAATATATATATACACACATACATACATATATATGTCATATATATGCATGCATATACATATATATGAACATTTTAATCTTGAATTTTTATCAAGTATCTAAATGACAAATGAAAACTTGTACAGCAATCCATATTTCACAGTCTGGCTTTTGACTGACAGCATACAACTTGGGAAAAAAATGGAATACTAAAAATTTGTGAGGGGAATAAAAATTGCCACAACCATTTTGAGGCTTTTTGGAAATTTCTACTGAGATTCAAATGACATCCCTGAGACCTTCCTTGCAATTTTCATCATAGAAATAAAAGTTTCCACAGGTTTTTTTTTTTTTTTTTTTTGAGACAGGGTTTTTCTGTGGCTTTGGAGCCTGTCCTGGAACTAGCTCTTGTAGACCAGGTTGGCCTCGAACTCACAGAGATCTGCCTGCCTCTGCCTCCCAAGTGCTGGGATTAAAGGCGTGTGCCACCACCGCCAGGCCCCCACAGTTTTTTTTTTTTTTTTTTTTTTTTTAATACCAATTTCTCACACGGAAAAAGAAATCTCTGTATCTATCTGCCAAATTCTCCAGCAGATAGGGCTGATGCAGAGCCAGTTCCACCGATCTCTCCTTGGGGCTAAGCAGGATGGTGAGTGTTGAATTACCCAACCACCCCACCCCCACCCCAGCCAAGGGAAGAAACACACACTGTGCTGGGAGTCTGTCAAAGCAAGATTTCAGGGTAGGAACATACACACACACACATACACACACACACACACACACACATACATGGCTGAGGTAGTGGGGTAGTGGGGTAGTGGGCTAGAGTCTTGGGATGGGGTGAGCTGGAATGAGGAATAAGGGCCGATAATATCCTGCCAGGTCAGGGGGGGTCTGGGTAGAGGTGGGCCAAGGTCATTTTGTGCTGAGTCACTCCTTTCCAAACTCAAGTTAGGCTCAGCAAGTTATACTGGGCCTCACCAAACTCGAGTTAGGCTTGGATGTTACACTGGGCCTCATGAGGCCCAACATCTCTCAAGAGATCCGTAGATAAACAAAGTGCACCTACTCTTCACACGAATGCTGCACTAAACACATGCAGAAAATGTTAGACCTATCCTAAGAAAGAACTCAGACCCAATAGACCATGTTTGCTTGTCCTTCGGGGCATGGTATTTATAATTTAAGTATTGACTATATCAATGGCAAAGGACACATGCTAAAAAGAGGGAAATATTCAATGCCTTGATTCTTGTAATCATCTCACAGGCTTAGCTATATATAATGTAATTTCGGTTTGAATAAAAAAGGTGTTTTACAAAACAACTACTTTTTAAAATGTTTTTAAGCTATATTTTTATAATTTCATGATAGCTTACATAGTCAATAACTACAATAAAAAACTAAAAGAAGACAAATTAATTATATATCATGTGTGAGCTACTTGAAGACAATTAAGAAAAGGTAGGACAGATTGTGAATTTATTTCCATAGCCGCATTTGCAAGACAGGTGGTAAGACAAGCCAGCGAGGGTGAAAGAAACACATCTGGGACTTGGGACAAACCTGACAGACTTCAGGCTGCATCAAGACACATTACATCAGTTTGCTAGATTTTATGCTATTTTTTTTAGAAAGAAGAAAACCTGCTAATTACTTGATGACTAAAATTATGTTAGTGAAGTCAGAATGTAAGCAAGCAAAAAAAAAATGCATACTTCCTTACACTGCAGTGTTGTCTTCTGCACTTACTATGTCTGCATGCTAAGAATTCTTACTTTGGTCTCCCATGCAATAAAATATGAACTGAAATGCTTCCACATCAGCTAGTGCTGATGCCAATGGCCATGCCCAGGAAGGAAGTGACAGGTGTCATGAGCATTACAGACTTCAATCCCTGAGTTGATGGTGCGGCAAAAACCATTACCAGGATTTTATTTTTTTTAATTAATTAATTAATTTATTTATTAAAGATTTCTGTCTCTTCCCCACCGCCGCCTCCCCTTTCCCTCCCCCTCCCCCAACCAAGTCCCCCTCCCTCGTCAGCCCAAAAAGCAATCAGGGTTCTCTGCCCTGTGGGAAGTCCAAGGACCACCCACCTCCATCCAGGTCTAGTAAGGTGAGCATCCAAACTGCCTAGGCTCCCACGAAACCAATAGGTCAAGTAGAATCAAAAACCCGTTGCCATTGTTCTTGATGTCTCAGTAGTCCTCCTTGTCTGCTATGTTCAGCGAGACCAGTTTTGACCCAGGCTTTTTCAGACCCAGGCCAGCTGGCCTTGGTGAGTTCCCGATAGAACATCCCCATTGTCTCAGTGTATGGGTGCACCCCTCGAGGTCCTGAGTTCCTTGCTTGTGCTCTCTCTCCTTCTGCTCCTGATTTGGACCTTGAGATTTCAGTCCGGTGCTCCATTGTGGTTCTCTGTCTCTGTCTCCTTTCATCGCCTGATGAAGGTTAATATTCAGGAGGATGCCTATATGATTTTCTTTGGGTTCTCCTTCTTATTTAGCTTCTCTAAGAACCCGAATTATAGGTTCAATGTCCTTTATTTATGGCTAGAAACCAAATATGAGTGAGAACATTCCATGTTCCTCTTTTTGGGTCTGGCTTACCTCACTCAGGATGGTGTTTTCTATTTCCATCCATTTGCCTGCAAACTTCAAGAAGTCCTTGTTTTTTACTGCTGAGTAGTACTCTAATATGTATATATTCCATACTTTCTTCATCCATTCTTCAATTGAAGGGCATCTAGGTTGTTTCCAGGTTCTGGCTATTACAAACAATGCTGCTATAAACATACCAGGATTTTAAATAACACAGTAGGTATAAAGTATTTCACAACAGGACTTTTAAGACTCTACCCATTTAGCTTGCTCTATTTCTCATTATAGTTTATAGATTCCTATATCTCTTGCCTATGAAATTTCTGAGCCTTATCAAGCTTCATGAATAGAATACAGTATCACGTAAGTTTATTTAATGAGTCCAATATATTTACACATTTCTGTTTGTATAATAGACAAACACCATGAGATTTCTTTCCACAAAGACAGATATACAATATGATTTAAAACAGAAATAAAGGAAGGGTGAATTAGAAACAAACACTGAATAGTTTAGGAAATGATACTTTAAGGCTTGTGCGCTTTCCTAACAGAAAAAGAAAAATAAAATTATTTTGGATAAATGCTAATATATAAAAAGCTATATAAGTAGTAATTTTTTTCTATTAGTGCTGAAGAATTTATACAATGACAATTTTGAACAACACAATGAGAAAATGGTTTTATGTATGAAGGAAGTTCAAAGCTATAAATAATGCTTATATATTTTGTGTAAGAGGCAGTTGAGTATCTGAACTTTCCCACTGGAGGATAAGGAGATGTAAAGAGGGAGATTGGAGATGATGAGAGGTCATGGGTGAAAAGAAGTGTCAGGACCCAACTCAGTTAGAGACAGGAATTAGAGGACCACAAGACTTGCTTTAGCAAAGGGAGGGATAAGGACAGTGTAGAAGTCATGGTCAGCAATATGTAGTTGTTCCAAAGGAGACTGAAAAAAATTAGATTCTTGATGTGTGTCCAAAGGATTGTTGGTAAGTGACTGGATCTCCTGGAATGTGGGAGACAGGAAACAATTAATGGGCAAGACATTCATTAAGTCATAGCAAGACAGAAAATATTCTACACGATGCTTTTGCAACCACATATTGTATCTGAATTGCTTGAAAATGTTCAACTATTTTATTTTTGTATTCCTACACATGTGTATGTGTGAGTGGACGTGTGCTTGCATGTGCATGTGGCATGTGTGAACAGACATGGTAAAACATGTCATGGAGTCAGTTCTATCCTTACAACATTCAGGTACAGAGGATGAGAAGCTTGATGTCTTTCCCCACTGAAACGTCTCACTGACACCTTTATTGCATTCTTTCTGAGATATTTACCACCATGATGACTATTTTGGACATTTCATTCTGTTTTATTTCCTCTTCAAAAACCTATGAAATATCACACACACAAACCCACACATACACATAGTCCGTATGTATATGCATATATATATATATGTTTACATACATAATATAGATTTCTAGGTTTAAATTTTCTTTAACTTTTGAACATAAAGAGGAAAGTAATTTAAAAAGAATCCAAGTTTGAAATTCATTATCAAAAATCTTAAGTATGACAGGCAGATCTCTGTGAGTTCGAGGCCAGCCTGGTCTACAAGAGCTAGTTCCAGGACAAGAACCAAAAGCTACAGAGAAACCCTGTCTCGAAAAATAAAAATAAAAAAATAAATAAAAAAAAACAGGATCCATCATTCTGATGCATGCAAGAAATAAAATACACTTCAAAATCAAAGATAGACATTAACTCAGAGTAAAGGATTTAAAAAAGATATTGAAATCAAATAGACATATAAAACAGGCTGGTGTAACAAAGACTGTAACACCCCACTCTCATCAATGGACAGAATATCTGGATGTAAACTAAACAAAGAATTAACGGTACCAACAGATGTTATAACCTAAATACACATAACAGATATCTACACATTTCATCCAGACACAAAAGAATATTCCTTCTCAGCATGAAATGGAACTATCTTCAATTTGCCCAGTCAGAAGCCATCCACAATGATAAAAGAGAAGTTGATACTAAAAGTCGGCTTTCATAGAAAATTGAGGGTATATCTTTAAAATGAGCTCTATGGGAACTTAAGTATAAACTGTCACCTCAGAATTCTAGTTTCCCAAGTGTAAAGAATTTGACCCTTACAAAAGTCTTTACAAATTAGTAACTGATCTTTAAAGGGGTCGTGTCAACAGGTCATTCGTTCCCACCATGTTTTCCTTAAAAACCTGAAAAGCATTATGCCGTGCTAACAAAGGTCTGCAATCAAGCAGGACCCTAAAAAAGTTATTTTAATCCCAAAATTAAAGTTTAGGTTTTTTTTCTGGTTGACAAGGATTTTAAAACATTTGAAACTTTAAAATATATTTTACATGAGAGCTGAGACCTAGACAAAGATGGCTTCCCCCCACTTCTTTGACATGAAACTCATGTCAACAAAAACCTATATTTCTTTTCAAATGTAAAATTGAACACTCAGTATTTCTTTTTGTAGTTCACAATAGTTTCTAGTTTGAAGAGATGAGAATATCTTGACTATGCTATGAAATTTATCAAGAATTATCCAATAGGTGGCATTTAGATATTGGGTAATAACCACAGCCAAAAGGACTTGGTTATTGCAGTCCTTTTAGGAAAGTTGTCATAAGAATAGATGTCATGGATTTTAACTCTTAATAAGTAGATAAATTTTATTAATATGTTCATTCAACTGTATGTATAAAATTTTAAAAAAAGTTCCAGTGTTTGTGGCCTCTAAAAAAAATGCCCACCCAGCATAATTTTTACTCATTAGTGCTAGTTTGAATGGTGAAGGTGTTTTTTTTTTTTAATTAACAATTTCTGCCTCCTCCCCACCTCCCTTTTCCCTCCCCCTACTCCCACTCCCCACCACCCCACCCCCTTTCTCTCAAGTCCAGTCGAAGAGCAGTCAGGGTTCCCTGCCTTGTGGGCAGTCCAACGTCCTCCACAAGACCGCTATGGGGGCACCCACCCACTGAGACTGTGGGGCTGATTTATTGGGAGCTCATCAAGACCAGCTGGACTGGGACTGAAAAAGCATGAGATAAAACTGGACTCTCTGAACATGGTGGACAATGAGGGTTGCTGAGAAGCCAAGTGTTGAATTAGGAGCGGTGGCAGGGTTGCGTCCCCGGCACCCGGCCGCCCGCATGGCTAGCTTATGCCCGAAATAATTACACAGAAACTGTATTCTATTAAACACTGTCTAGCCCGGCTAGGTCCAGTTTCTTATTGGCTAGCTCTTACATATTGTTCTAACCCATTTCTAATATTCTGTGTAGCCCACGAGCTGGCTTACCAGGGAGGATCTTAACCTGCATCTGTCTGGAGCTGGAGAAACATGGTGACTCTCTTACTCAGCTTCTTTCTCCCAACATTCTCTCCTGTTTACTCCACCCACCTATGTTCTAACCAATAAAATGGGCCAAGGCAGTTTCTTTATTAGTAAGAAATCACTCCCATGTGTTACTATGTTAAAGTTAAAGCCTTTCTTTTTTGTTTAAACAGGAAAAGGGGAAATGATGTCCCGGAACTAGATGGTATAGACCAGGGTGACCTCGGACTCACATAAATCTGCCTGCTTCTGCCTGCTGAATGCAGAGATTGATAGCATGCATCCCCACTGTACACCTCTAGCTACTTTCTTGATGATGAAGAAAGTAAAATAAGATATAAAAGATTTTTTTTCTAATATTAATCATGGGGAAAGATGAAGATTGTATGTCACAATAAGACTGCAATCTTCTGACAAAATAAAGTGTTAGGTGTTCCTTAAAATTTGTTGGAAGCAATTCTGTATATTGGGACTGAATTTTTTTTATAAGTGAATAGTGATAAATTTATACCATAACCGCCATGAGCAAATTAATTCAAAGGAGATTTTAGCAATATTTTGCAGAAGATGAGGGGAATTCTTATTTAATTTCCACAGGGAAAAAAAAATGAATGTATGTGATAAAGTTTCTGTTCAGAGAATATGGCTAAAAGTGGGGGGAAATAGGAAGAGACTGGGTGGTAAGAGTAGGAGGAAGGGGAGTGAGAGAAAGAGAAAAGGAGGCAGCAGAGGGGTAAGGGAGCAGAAGAGAGAAGAGGAAAGGGAAAAGAAAAAGATTCTCTAGAAACATAAAGAGGTTAAGGATGTGAGTGCAGAGATTGTAAATTGCATCTGTTAAATGTTCATTAAAAGAACAAAATGTGTGGTCTGTGATCTAAAATAAATGTAGATTTTATCATAAAACAGAAGTCCAAGTAACTGGATTATGTGTTCTGGGTAATAAATGGAATTTAGCTTAATGAATATAGTTTGCTATTTATTATAGACATAAATTTGAATAACATACTTTTCTTACCTTTCCCAAAGAACAGAAGAGTCTAGTGTGCCTTGTACACTAGACTTTGTACACTATGATTTGTACTTGGTGTCAGAAAATATTCATGTTAGTCAGAAGAAAAATTTTAGATGCTAGCCCTTTGCTAAAAGTAACTTATTTTAAAAACTCTGAAAACAACAACAACAACAACAAATACAGTTAAGCATATGCAAATTAACAGGTGTGATGTGTTGCCCTAATAAAATGAAGCTAAACATATACTGTGATTATCTTAGTCTATGTAGAATTGCATTTAAAGATTTTCATAAGGAAAAATTCAAAAAATTAGGTGTTGTGGAATTTATCTCAACTAATAAAGGTGATGTATGACAGACTTATGCTGGTACCATACCCAAGGAAGAAATGATGAAAGCTTCTCTTTTAAAATAATGAACAAGACAGTATCCTAATTTTTGCCTGGACTCTTTAACATAATCCCAGAAATTCAGGCCAGATCTGTTAGGCAAGAAAAATAAATTAAAATAATCTAAAGTAAATGAGAATTTAAATATATATTCACAGAAATATACATTTCTTTTGACTTCATCATAATTATTAAAACTAATAAATTATGAAGTTTTATGATATAAAACAAATAATACTAATTTAAAAAAAAACAGCAGCACCTCTAACAGTAAAAAAAAACTATCTGAAGATGTTAAACTGCATTATTTATCGAACTAGAGCATTTAATAAAGGCAATAAATGATTTTTACACTAAAACTATAAAATTTTACTTCAAAAGTTGAAAAATAAACATAATTTTTTGTTAAAAAAAAGTTCCAGCTACCATAGTTTAGAAGTTTTGCTAGTTTTAAAATGTTCACACCCTCTGAGTAATCTGCACATACATAAAAATATTATTTTTATAGTACAAAATTGTGAAGAAAAATAACTACCTTTAAAATTTTATGTAGCCAGAAAACAACCTTAATATTTGAAGTAATCATGAGTAGCATTTCTGATTTTAAAGTACGTTACAAGTCTTCAGCACTCCAAACAAATCTGTATCTGTGTTAAAACAGAGGGAAAGAGACGTGCTGTACAGCATCTATTCTAACAGAGCCTTGACAATAACACTAAGTGTATATGTTCGAGAAATGATGGTCGTGACAACAAAAGGTGTTGCATGATTTGCAATTCACTTGCAAAGGAATAAAATTTGACTCAATAATTGAACCTTATTGATTTAAAAAATATGACGTGATTTGGCAAGTTCTCTACCACAGCACACAGCAAAATCCCACCAAAAATGGCACTGGTGGTCATTTTGGTGAGACTTTACATGTATTGCTTTTGATACAAAGAAGATACCAAAGAACTTTCTAAACTACAAGGGATAAGAAGCCCATTAGGCCTCAACCCTTAAATCTCAACCATAAAAATGTAGATAACTGAATAAATCTGGAAAGAGCATAGCAATTTGTTGCCAAGTGCCCAGCACTCAACCATGAAAACACATACAGATTACCTTATATGGACCCAACAAGTCTGTATTTGTGTGTGTGTGGGTGTGTATGTGTGTATACAAATGCATATATGCATATGACAAAAAATGATTGAAAAATCAGTCATGAATTTGAAAGAGTAGGCAGAGGTATATGGGAGTATTTGGAGGAATAAAAGGTAAGGGGAAATATTGTAAATGAAATACAACTTCGAAAAAAACAACAACAAAATAATGTAACTAGCCATGACTCTGGATGTGACACACGCACACACACATATATACACATACACACAAAACAGAAACAGCAAAATCAAAAGTAAACAATGAGACACTTCCTTAAGTGAACAGCTTCTGCACAGAAAAGAAATCAATAAAATGAAAGGTTGCCTATGAGAGTAGACAGTATCACAAAGGATATAGCTCATACCTTCAGGGGTTATGTTAAAATATAAAAAGAACACTAATACATCCACATAAAACCTAAAGAGGAAAGAAGGAAGGGAGGAAAGGAGCAAGAAAGTGATGGCAGGAGAGAGGGAGGGAACAAAAGAAGTTCCCAACAATCTGTTTTTAAGATAATCAGGTACCTATAGAATGGTTTTTAATGGAAGCTCCACAATGGTCAATAGGAGTATGAGAATATTTTCAATATCACTAATTTTAAGAGAAATAAGTTTAAAAACTACAGTAAAAAATACCACCTTTACAACTCAACATAGAAAGCTTTGAAAGGTCCAATGCTAAAATTTGTTGGATAGGACATACAGGCAAAAGAGCATTTGTCTATCATTGCTCACAATGAAAATTAGTACAAATGTTATAACTCCTATAGTAGTTCCTCAGAAAATGTTTGTATAACTCCAGATATTGTGGCTGACACCTATATTTCTAGAACCTGTGATATTAATAGAAGGTTCACCATTACCTTTAGGAAAGGCAAGATCATAAGTAAGGACTTTAAGGCTCATCTAGACTCAAAAGTGAGACACTGTCATACAAAAATGAAACAAAAAATCTAATGGAGTAATTAATCCAGTAACCCATGAATCCCAATTTTGCACACATCCCAAGAAACCTGTGAAGAAATTCTTGGCTCATGGTAATCTCTTCTAATGTTAGTAACCATTGGCAAGATACAGGGACAACCAAGGCATTGGTCAACTTATGAATAGATAAAAACACAAACATGATGCTGCCCTGGTCAGTCTTACAGATCAGGCAGTGACCTTTAAGATCACTTTAATAACCACACTTATTTGCCATAGAAAGCAGGCAGTAGTGGTGCACACCTTAAATCCCAGAACTAGAGAGGAATATAAGATGGAAGGAGACAGTTTTCAGGCTCAATCTCATTCTGAGATTCCTAGCGATAGGATAATCATTTTAGACTAACATAGAGGTAAGAGCCAGTGGATTATTGTTTTGCTTTTCTGACCTTCAGGTTGAACCCCAATATTGGTCTTTGGGTTTTTACCAGTCATGCTACAACAGATTCTTGAAGGTGATAAGAATATATTATCTATATGTGTGACTGTCATGTATAAACTCATCAATTTGGACAAGTAGAAAATGCTCATGAAAGTGGGCACAAGGCTATAAGTTGTCAGCCATGAGATAAATGGTTCTAAGAGAATCTGATGTACGGCATGGACACTGTAGTTTATAATGGTATGAAATTTGCTGCAACCTGTCTAATGGCAACCGGGTGGTGAATGATGTGTCCATGTGATTTGCATAAAGTATGAGTGTATCACTTCATTACATTTTATATCAAATAGGTGGAAGAAACAAAAACTCCAACCTAAGCTAAGCGTTTTCATAACCAAAGAACACTACTGGGTATTATTTTTATAGGCAAGCTTTCTCAGAGAACAAATTCTACTCCATATGATTGCTTTAATAACTGTCTGCATAAACTACAGACTTTTATTGAACACCTTTAATTGTTGCTGATGTATACCTTTCTGCTTGGAATTCTGAAGCAATCTAATACAAAGAAAACAATTAAAGCAAGTAAATGCCAATCAATGAGCAGGGATAGCACAGTCCTAGGTTGTGATACATACTTACTGAAAAAGAAGGAAAAAGAAAAAGGAAGAAAGGAAAGAAAGAAGGAAGACGTTCATTCAAAAGAAGTAAAAGAACAAATCAAATTGTATTGCACATATTGCCTATGTATGATTACAATAAATGAAAAGTTCCTATTATCAATGATATATTGCTGCCATGAGGACCAGGCTTAAGGAGCTCTGTGATTGAGGTAAACCTATAGGGTTGGTGAACTAAACTTATCTTGAGTTTTCTATCTTTGGGAGTAAAAGTTAAGTTCTTGTGGCCAACCAACAAGGCAAGCAAAACTTCACACACACACACACACACACACACACACCTCTAACATGGCAGGATCTCACCAAGGGTGCTGGTTAATGGCAAGCCTTCAGTAGTTTGGAGACACTGAGGAGGAGATGCAGAGCAGGGTGAACTCCTGGACGGACAAACAGGAATATAAAAATTACTTTGTGGTTCAACCTATTTTGTAAGTGAATGATTACAATGAATACAAGAAAACAACAACATGTTTTCATTTTTCTCACCTGATTAAACATTTTACACATTAAAGGTGAAAAACAAGTTGACTCAATAACCCACATGCATTCATACCCAAGCAACTTGTTATAAATTAACAAAGTGTAAAGAAGCAAGGTTTTCTTTCAGTCAGTTCTTTTGCTGTCAGGCTGCATTTTAAACTTAGCAAAAAAGGATTGATGACTTTACTATTTATCTTAAAAGGTAATCTAATAAGAAATTTTAAGATTCACAAAATTAAACTTTTTATATATGAAAAACATTAAGTCTTTATTTTAAATCTTCAGGATGCATACCCACTCATCAACAATTTATTTTTTTTAACATTAGGAAACTGAGTGCAGAAATGGGTACAAAAAATTAATTATCACATTTGACCAGAAACCCAACTTAGAGATCTGTACTGGCCTGCCCTTGAGGTCCTGACAGGATATGTCCTCAGCTGCAGCCACTAAGAGCACCTTCTGTGAAGATTCATTAAGTTCACTTTTAAAAGATGGGCCTTGTCCAGCTCCTGTCTCTTCTCTTCGCTCTCTCTTTCTGCTTCTCTGCCTGTCTCTCTCTGTCTCTATTTCTCTCTCTGTGTGTGTCTTTCTCTTCTGCCGATATTATTACCAGGTCTCCCCTCCCGTCCACCTTTCCCCATTCACTTTCCTTTCTTCTTCTTCTTCTTCTTCTTCTTCTTCTTCTTCTTCTTCTTCTTCTTCTTCTTCTTCTTCTTCTTCTTCTTCTTCTTCTTCTTCTTCTTCTTCTTCTTCTTCTTCTTCCTCTTCCTCTTCCTCTTCCTCTTCTTCTTCTTATAATAATAATAATAATAATAATCATCATCATCATCCTCTCCACCTGAGTTCTGTAGCATGGTGTCTTTCTCTCATGTACCACTTTTCAAATTACAACATTAGGAAGAAAGGTGTGTCAGCCAACAATAACCAGGCTGCCATTGTTCCTCTTCCCTGATCTCAGTCAGTTAAGTCCCTTGTTTAACTCCTAAAGGTCTGTCTTTATAAGCTTTAAATGGTTCCCCTGTTAACATTCATGATGCAGGTGACACAAGGCCTGTCCCAGGAATGCCAATGGCTGGTGAACCTTGGCTGCCCTCAGGTCCCCTCGGCAGGTAGGAGACAGATAGATATGCCATGTGGAGAGAAGTTGGGTATAAGAGTTTATTTAGAGGGTATTTAGAACGGTATAAAAGTGCAGATTTATGGAGGAGAGGGGGGACAGGGAGAGAGAAAAGGCAGACAGAAAAAGAAGAAGGGGTGAAGCGGGGAAAGGGGAGAAGGGAGAGAAGGCGTAGTTACCTCTTCAGAAGAAGGACAGACAAAGAGAGAGGGCTGGAGAGAGGAGGCAGAGATTGGCTTGCCTGGGGCTGGAGGTGTTGGGGGAGTGGGCGGGGCTTGTCTCTTAAAGAAACAGTGTACACAGGTGATAGACCAGGTCAGGAGACTTCATTTTACAACATCCCCAAGATTTCCAACCTCAAAACCATTAGCCAAAGCATCTTTTTTTTTTTTTTTTGAGATTTTCTCTGTATATATTTTATTTTATTTTTTTTAATATAATTTTTTTTATTGAAAAAAAAAGATTTCCGCCTCCTCCCCGCCTCCCATTTCCCTCCCCGTCTCCCTTTACCCCCCTCCTCACTCTCCTCTCCCCCTCCCCCCCACTCCTCTCCCCCTCCCTCTCCAGTCTGAGGGGCAGTCAGGGTTCCCTGCCCTGTGGAAAGTCCAAAGTCCTCCCCGCTCCATCATGGTCTAGGAAGGTGGACATCCAAACTGGCTAGGCTCCCACAAAGCCAGAACATGAAGTAGGATCAAAACCCAGTGGCATTGTCCTTGGCTTCTCAGCAGCCCTCATTGTCCGCCATATTCAGAGAGTCCGGTTTTATCCCATGGTTTTTCAGTCGTAGTCCAGCTGGCCTTGGTGAGCTCACAATAGATCAGCCCCACTGTCTCCGTGGGTGGGTGCACCCCTCGTGGTCCTGACTTCTTTGCTCATAATTTCCCTCCTTCTGCTCCTCCTTGGGACATTGGGAGCTCAGTCAAGTGCTCCAGTGTGGGTCTCTGTCTCTATCTCCATCCATCTCCAGATGAAGGTTCTATGGTGATATGCAAGATATTAATCAGTATGGCTATAGGATAGGGTCATTTCAGGTTCTCTGTCCTCAGCTGCCCCAGGAACTAACTGGGGACATCGCCCTGGGCACCTGGGAGCACCAAATCTCTTGCCAACCCTAAGATGGCTCCCTTAATTAAGATGTGTGAATCCCTGCTCCCCTATCCAACCTTCCTTTATCCCAAACATCCCGTTTCCCAAGTTCCCCCCAACCTCCCCTTCTCACTTTTCTCTCCCCATCTCCCCTTACCTCCCTCCCCCCCCTCCCCCAAGGAGGGAAACACACAAACTCTACGAGCCAAAGCATCTTATCCTAACTTTACTTACCGTTCTATAGTAATTTCTTTTGAAGGTTTGTGGTTGAATGTTTAGTTTGCTCCATCAGCAATGCTTGGAAAAGGTCAATCACTCTTATTGTAAGTACCAGAAACACTGCACAATGGGGCGCTAGAAAGCCCCTGAGAGTTTTCTTGCAATCCATGGATTATGAGGGATATGCCGACCATTAAAGCAACAATCAACATTATGCTCAATAATTCCATGAGTTCCTTGGGACATGAAGTCCTCGAAGCTTTGACTCTCTAAAGATCACTCAGGCGTGACTTTACCAACCACCTAGCCATGTTCCATGAGTTCCAATACCACCTGAAGGATACCGCACGTGATAAACAACAATAGTATAGAATATATATATATATATATATAATGAATTAAACATAATATTTCTACATAATTTAAGTTTTAATGATTGTCATTCAATAACTGTTACTGATTATTGAAAATCCATTTATTAGTAAATAAGCACTGGAGTGCACTTTTACAAATGTATTAAGCTATTTTAGTATAATGGTCTCTGAATGTGGTGTCTTCAAAAAACTCTTAAATTAATTGCTTGTGCTAATTTCACTGATCAACTTGTAGTTATCAATTATAAAATCAGAGAAAGACCTGGAGAAACTCTTTTTTTAAGAGGTGACAATGAAACATTTTCTTTTCTGTTGTATTCTATTATTGCTCTTCTTCCATGAAGTGAAAGAGTAGCTCTAATCACTGAGTAGCTGCTGATGTATTCTCATGATGATACAAGGATCAGTTTTGCCAATGCTGACACAATGTAATGCTAGCTGTCATTTAATGATGGTCCATATAGACTTCAGCAACAAAGCCTAAGAAAGGACTCGGATTAAAAATATGTTTTAAGAAGCTGGAAAGTGATACTTAAAGGATAAAGTTACAAGGATGTTCTTGTAGAGGAGTAGGGTGCTAGTCCATCACCTTCATGAGAGCACGATATGAAAAGAGGGAATAAACTCCCACAAGTTATCATCTGACCTTCACACAAGTGTGACAGTACATACAGCCCAATACAGATGGGTGCAAATAATAAAGTGATAATACTAATAATAGAATTAAATTTAGAAACCAAGTACAAGATCCACACAATCATTCAATACAAAGGAAAGAGAGCAGAATAAGGGTAAAGATAGATTCAAGATCATGAAAGTGACCAGTAGAAAGCCAAATATCTGGTTCATTGATAACCCACATTGTAAGCTTCATTTCACTATCAGAAAGAAATAAATTAAAACATAAATGTCAAGGGCCTGATTTTCTTTCTTCTTTTTTTTTTTTGCAAAAAAGAATGATTGTGTTATCTCTTAATCACATATCACAGCAATTAAAATTTATAAATGGATTCTCTAGAGAATTAATGAAATAAGAAAATAGAATTAATTAAGCGGAAGAGTGAATTGAGTGAATTACTCTTCTTCCAAGTACCAGAGCACCTAAAATAGTGTTTGACTTATAACAGAGTCTCGGATTGATATTTATTTTGTCAGTACATATTATCCTCTCTGAGACATTTGAAACCACCTAGTTAGACAAATTGATGTAACATATTAGATAAGAGGAGTATAGAGTATAGTTTTTGTTAAACAAATCTTATTTATCTTTATATCACTTGTATGAATGCTTTACCTGCATTTATGTTTGTATCCCACATACATGCCTGATTCCTGCAGAGGCTAGTCAAGAGAATGAGATTGTCTAAAATCAAAGATGCAGATAGCTGTAAGGTTACAAAACGTTCTGGGAATCAGATCTATGTCATTTTCAAACACAGCAAGTGCTTTAAACACTGAGCCATGTCTACAGTCCCATGATAAGTATAGTCTTAAAGTCTTTGACAAATGGTGGATTATTCATCGAGAGCTCTGCAATCACACTGATGGGTTACATTTGTGTTGAGAATAGGACTTAATTTTCTTGCATACTCACACTTTGTGTAACTTTAAAATTTGAAAATTAAAATAATTTCTGAAGTAGAAAATATGTGGATCCAAAATAAAACAACACAAAATTTGACTGATTTGATAGTAGAGGCCCACCAAAATATAGCTGTTTTTAATGTATTCAGAAGCAAGTGTTTGATCTCAAGAAAGAAGGGCCATAGAGTGACTTTAAAATACGAATTCAAACTGATCAGTGTGCTGACTGAGAAGCACATCAGTCAAACAACATGACAGCAAAATAGATGATCAAATTCTAGCAGTGTTGTTCCCTCCAAGGGCAATAGCTTAATCTGAACCCAAACTGGACTGTTCTTTCACTTTTTGCATACTTAAGGATTCATAAAATATATACTACAAATCAGGGACTATAAATTCTGAAAGACATTGAATAAAACAGTAAATTATTGTGATGTGCTCTCTTGAAAATATCTCTGAATTATTGACAAATAGCTTGACTTCCAAGATAGAAAATGCTTGCAGCTCTTAAGAGCGAAGTAATACGACGACGAGGAGAAGTTATGCTTGTATCTTGTGATATCATCATCTTGAGAGACTTTCAAAACATTCGGTTTCAGCTTAAAGTTTAATAAGACATGAGTTGGTAGTATTTTCATTAACTACAAATCGACCAAGCTAATAAAATATTTTCAATAACTCTAAATGTGGAAAAGCATGAAAAATTAGTAGCATACAATAATTTGTTACATGTCTACCTTCTCCCTGAACTTACAGAAAATTTGATAACTGGATTATAGGATGCCCTCAAGTTTTATTAGGTCATAGCATTGGAAGATCATGTATATGCTTTTCTCACACTCTGAATTATTAGGTTGCCACCTGGTAATATTAGTGAAATAGTTATAGCTCCAACAACAGTCTCAAAGAATAAAGAGAAATTACAAGAATTCGTGTATCATTATACAGTTGGGCAGTAGAGTTCAAATTATCCTGTATAGTCTCCACACAGCATGGTGAACACAATGTTCCCTTACCCTTTCTTCCTGATACATTTCCTGTTCTGTTTAAGATGACTGTCTGTATGGAGTACTATGGATTGTGCCCACCTGTTTTACATGATCCCGAGAGAAAACACTGAATGAAAGAGCTGTGTAGTTTGGGCAGAATAAAAAGTGAACTGCATTGTCTATTCTCACAGAAATCTGTTTCTTCTGTTTCTAGGCAATGTGCAAAGGCCAAACTGTCTATATTCTTGAAAGATAGACTAAGAGCCATATAAGAAACAACATTTTGCAAAACATAATACCTCAAGTCAAGAATATTATAAAAGTATTTAATTAAGATAAGATTGCCATGAAAGCCCTCATAGGATTCAAGAAAGATCTATAGCTCACATCATTCTCAACACCTGCCTTGCCCATGATATGTTTTCCTATTAATGTGATACATGGATAACCCACTGGCCTCTTCCCTGTATTGTACATACCACACAACAGGGCAATTCAGAACTTGGGATACAGCCTTCTCACCTAAAAAATAAGGAGCGTCCTGCACTGCTTATACTCTGAGCATAGACCTCATTGCTTTGGAGACCTCATTGTTCTATGTTCTGCATTCGTGTGTGTTCTTTGCTGCCTCTCTGTCTCCCCTTAACCTAGTTTACATGACAATGTTTTGGGAAATATTTGAGCAAATGTCTAAATTCTCACACCAGATAGGAAACCAATAGCCAATGCCAGAAAGAATAGCATCAACTTGGTGAATCAGTGAGTTTTATTGGGGTTACTTAAAAAAAAGTTTGAGTGAGTGGTTACTTAAAGTATCATCAGTATACAAAAACAAAACAAAACAAAAACCACAAAAGAAAAAGAGAACAAAAGATAGATGCATTCTCAAAGTTAATGTCACGTAAGTGATAGCTCAGGGAAGCTGACTCTTCTTGGCAGTTCCGGTTGGCTCGTTTTCTCAAAGCTGCTGGTTTGGTGTGCATCTCTCCTAGGCAGCTTCATCTTGTCTGGGAGTGTCTTTCAAAAGTCCTTGCAGTTTATATTATTGGGGAGTCAGAAATTTAGTGAAGATGATTACTTTTCAGGACTTGCCAAAGCCCAAATGGTTTGCTGCTGAACTTAAAGAGCTTCCTGTAGGATGGACTGTTTCATCTCTTCTTAGAATGTCCTACCTTTCCACATCCCCTTTAACAGCCTGTGTTTAAAGCATCTTCCTTCCAATATGGGAGACAAATTTTAGAGGAAACTGTTACACAAACCCTATCAGGATTGTAAAATACTTACATGCTGTATAATTAGTTATTTTGTTGCTTCTCAGTGCCTAAAAGACATAAAGAACATACCAGTCTTGAACAAGGATGAGACTTTAGAAACTATTGGCATAGAACAAATTGATAACAGAGGTTCAGGGTGACAGAAAGTGTGATAGTTTCTCTAAGCAAGTGAGTCACCAGACCTGAGGATATGGTTAACACAAGACAGGACGTCTCCCAACTATATAGGGATTTAATACCAATTTCTACCCAATGCTTTGGGTATATATGGTTAAGTTACTCCTGATGGGCGCTGGTTGTGTTGTTGCAAAAACTCAGATGGACCTCCTCTTTTTATTCTCAGTATGCTTGCTGGACATCAGAGCTCTGGAAGGAGAATATCCTGGTTGAAAACTGTTGCTCAGAGATATGATGAAATATAGGCAGAGATATCCTTTCTCACTACATATGTGAACTATTTCTTGAATTGTTTAGGAGTGCTTAGATTACCAAAGAATAATTCTGCAAGTCTTTGCAGTCACAGGCAGCATTCTGCAAATGTATTTATGAGTATGGATGTATAGAAATGTTACATATTGTATGTTTTTACCAGTTTGGTAAAATATTGTATGATATTCTGACCAGCATGCTTTGGTTCGGATATTGGACTCTATCCATTCTATGTCTTTTCCTGAAGTACTTTTAAAGAAATAAAACTCTTCATTTAGTTTTTTTATAAACACATTATATTGAAGGAATTTTTCTCTTTCATGGGGAAAGTGCTCGCAAGGTTGAGAGGTAACTAGGGCACTGGGTTTTCTTGCAAGTGAATCAAATACAAGTTTATTGTCTTCTTGACATGAACACAAATCCCACAGCCTTACTTCAACACATGTTGGCCATATTTTATTTACCAATGTCAAGTTTCTCTGTAAAAAAAAGAACATCTTTGTGATTTTTAATCAAGTGCAGTATTTTTTATTGATATTCAATTTTCTTAAAGTTGTTAGGAAATATAATAGCTTCCACTACTAGAGGACAATTTCAAAATAATTTACCATTTAACTGTGATGGCTTCTCCACAAAAAGAACTGCTTTAATAAAGTTTAGCTACTCCAGCCATCGTTTCTACAGCCATCATTCCTTGACTTTCTGGATAGTTCCCGAGAGCCCCCATTTTATAATTTTTTCTTTCTCATATAAAAATCCATCACTCCTGCAGCTATTTGACATAAACAAGTGTTCTACATACAATATAGGGTCAGAGTAATCAAATGTGGCTCTCCTTGACTTCCTGACTTCAGACTATCTCCATATCCTTATACGATCTCTTTATTTTCTATCTTGGTGGGAAAAGTCAATTTTTTGTAGTTACTGGTGTGGAGACCTCACATTCCAGAGTAACTCTGGATCCTGAGCTGATGCTAACCTGTATTGAATCTCTGATATCAGACAATCCTATTTAGTCTCTTTCACCTTGACATAAATAATATTTAGCTAGTCTGCTCCCAAATAAAAGAAGGAAGTAACTGCAGAACCTGTAACTTTCAGCATATTTTTCTTTTACTCTTTATCTCTGCTCTTGGGGACATGTCTGTTTTGTCTTTGCTTGCGTACTTTCCATTCACTGACTTTGTGCCCAAGACTAAAGTAAGGCAAGGATGTATGTCTTTGGTTTTTTTGATGATACTTTTAAAACTGTGTTGTATTTTTTCAATCCAGTCTTTTACATGATCTCTTCAATCTTAGGGGTTCTTTTTTTTTCTTTTAGTCATTCAAACCCACTCTAAGCATGATATGATTTTTCCCTCATATTGAACTCCCAAGTGAGATACACACATACTTAGTTTGTATTGGTTTGTATGTGTACTTGTGTATCTGTGGCATATGTCTGTGTGTCCAAGTCAACTTACCCATTCATTTGTGGGCATTTGAAGACCAGAGGATGCAACTCCCTTCCTTTATTGCCCTTCACAACATTTTCTTAAGAAGGGTCATTCAACAAAGAGGTCACTGATTAGCTAGACTGCTGCAGCTCAATGAATTCTGAAATCTGGCTAATCCTGCTCCCCCTACCCAGCCCTGGGGCTAGAGGAACAAGGCTCAGGTTTTCTGTGGGTGTTGGGAGTAACATGCAGGTTACTCTGCCTCTCCAGCCCAGTTCAATGCAAGCTTAGAATTTTCCTTCTCTCTATGTGTATGTCGCCAGAGCAGTGGTCTACCTGGTCACTGGTATTTCTGTTTCTATGGAAAACTTTTTCTTACTAATTTGCTAGTGTCTACCTTCTCTCAGAATCTGTCAAAATGTAATCATAGTATTTTTTCCTCTTCTGTCCATATTTACCAAAAGTCAATCATTTGAATAAAAAAGGACTCCTAAAATCCTGAAAATGTTATAGTTGCCTGCAATTTATCCTGTGTGCTTAGCTAAAGTTCCCTTCTGTGCCTGTCTGGAGCTAAAAAAGGAATTCTCTTGCTTTCTGAAACTTTGTATTCTCTCTCCCTTTTTGCTTCATTGTTTACTAAGAAACTATTTCTCATCATTGTAATTAATTGGTCTTTAATATTGGAAATCCTGAATCTGCTTTAGTCTTAGTGGATCTTCTCTGTAGTAATAGGAGTGGCGGGCTGCGGCCCCGGCTCCCAACCACTGGCTAGCTTTACCCAAAATAATCACAGGAAAACTGTATTCTTTTAAACATTGCTTGGCCCATTAGTTCCAGCCTCTTATTTGCTAACTCTCACATCTTGATTAACCCATTTCTATTAATCTGTGTAGCGCCATGTGGTGGTGGCTTACCAGGAAGATTCTTAACCTGCTTCCATCTCAGAGAGGAGAGGCATGGTGTCTGCCTGAATCTGTTTCTTTCTCCCAGCATTATGTTCTGTCTACTCCACCTATCTAAGCTGCTGTCTTATCAGGCCAAGCAGTTTTCTTTATTAATTAACCAATGAAAGCTAAAGATAGATAGAAGACACTCCCACATCACTTCTCAAGTGGATAATTATCATTTTCCTGAGGGCAATAATAGGTTCATACTTCTCTTAAGAAACTTTGTGTCTTCTGCCCTTCACCTTGTCCATTTATACAGAAAAATATATATTTAGATACATTTTGTGAGGAAAATGTTAAATTCCATGGTTAAATTTTAATATATAGGAAAAATGATTTATTAAGCATTAATAAATATGGCTGTGAAGACATATTTACCAAATCACTGCCATGGAGCTACCTATTACTTGACAAGGCCATATTTCCCTTTCTGAATCTTTGGGAATACCTTTGGAGATCCTTATCATTACATTTTTTAAATGCCTCCTAATACACCACACAGGTATATCTTATAGAAAATAATATGTCTTCAAAAAGAAAAAGCAAGACAGAGGGAATTAGAATAAAGAGTTTTCGAGTAGATGATAACAGTACTTAATATTTACTAACATATTTCATATGTTTTTTCGTACTGTTTCTGGAACCAAAGAGAGAAATATGAATTTGACTGTTGCTTTAATTGGTCACTAGGCTAACATTGACCCTTGACCTTAATTTTTATAAGATGAAATTGTCTGTAATCTGAATTTTGAGCAGCTAGCATAAAGAACGTCACATTCAGGATTCAATGTATTAACATAAATGCTACAAAACAGCTCAGAGAAGTTGCCAAGTTCACTGACAGAAATCCAAGGCTGAGATTTCACATAACAGGTTGTAAAAACATTCACTCATGTGTGTTTGTGGCTTTTTAAAAGCTTTATGTAATTTAAACTTTCTGCTCTTTGCAGTTTTAATCTTCTGATGCCAAGCACTTCATGAAGCAAAATTGTATTTAGGAACTAATGAATGATTGAGAATTCCTAAAGGAGCAGCAAGTAAACCTTATGGAAAAACCATTTAGTAATAAATCTTATTTGATTTGGGACTATCTATCTGTATTCTGAGCAAAGGAAAAATCCTTAAGACATCAAGTGATATAAATTTAAGGTATAAAGGGATATATATATTGAAGTAATGGAATATATTTGAGAGAGAATTTCAATTACGTTATATAGAAGTTTTTTCGCAGTATTATTGTGAACTTTGTGTGACCTCATATAAAAGAAAAATTTTACACTGAGTTACGAGTATGTCAATTTGAGCTTGATTCACAGGACAGTTGGTGAACACTACATTGACTCTGGCTTGCAGACGATCGGAAGTTAGTTTAGAAGATTTACTACCATAGATTGAATCTAGCAACTCACCATAAACTTAATTTATCATCAGACATTACTTTATCACATAGGTCCACAAGGTAGAAAAATTATGCTGCAGGTTTCATTAATTTTTTGGCACATGAGACAAGATTCTCAGAATGTACAGCCTCAGCGTGCATGCTTTCCTGTGGCTCATTTTTTCTCTGACAGCTCCCATGCACATATATAAATATAAAAATGTCTTCTTAAAATGTAAAGAATATCCTGAAAATCTGGGTCCTCAATTACCTGCATTAGAAGGCCGATTTCTATTTCTACATCACTTTTCCTAATGTTCACACACTATAGAATTTCATAACAATTGAAATGATTGTACTTGAGCCTTTATCTGATATAAACAATAAAGTGACTATTTACGCATTTATTTCCAATACCTTTAGCAATCATACTTACATGTGAAAATATTAACATAGAGACTGTTAGAATTGCTCATCACCATTCTGCAACATTATCTCTATATCAGAATGCTAATAATTAGTCTATCTTCTCAGAAAGCAAACTTTAAAGCCACAATACTGACAGTTTTTAATACTTTTAATTATAGCTATTGTATAACCACTATTTTACAAGTAAACATTAATGCTGTTTTTATTATTAATATTTATTTATTTATTTATTTAAATTAATAATTTTCATTATGATATATTCATATATGTATATAATATATGTTGATCATCTTTAATCTATTATTCCTATAATCTAGTTCCCACTCCCATTATTCCACTTCCATTACCTCAAAGTCAAACAGTTACTTTATTATATCATCTCTGCTGTGTCTTTTTATTCAGTAATCATCATTGTTATATATTTTAGATTATATATGCTATATAAATATAAACACATAAATATAAGCTGTTGAGAAACTCTGGTGTGGACAATAGGATAACTATACAATATAACAGTATGCCATACACATTTCAGAAAGATAAAGACACTAGTGTGAGGAGTTTCCCATAACAACAGTGCTTTTTGAATAGCTAGACATGTTTGAGATGAGAGTCAAACATCATACTACATATATAAGTATATTTATTAATATCATATACATACCTATGCATACACATATAGAGAGACAGAAAATCAAAACATCTTATGTTACCCTATTAATATACTCATTATTGGGTTTTATGTTTAAGTTAAAATAACAATCAAGAAAATGGAAACATGTAAAATAAAATGACACTTTTGACAGGAATCTGCATATGACTCTATAACAATGACCTCAGGTTTTACATACGTGTCTGGTCCTGTGACTATCACCATGGTCCAAATCAATTTGAAAAGAAAAGCCTTTACTTGTCTTACACATTCTGATCATAGTTAATGATGAAGGGAAGACAAGGCAGGGACTCAGGGCAGTAATCTGGAGACAGGAACCGAAGAAGGCTGTGGACAAATATTTCTTCCTGACTTGCTTCCCAAGGCTTACATAGCCTACTTTCTTATACAACCCATGATCATCTGCCCAAGTCTGGCACTGGCCACAGTGGGCTGGGTCCTCTTAAATCAATTCTTAATCAAGAAAATGTTCAAAGACACGTCTATATGTCAATGTGATGGAGATAGCTTCTCAATTTACGTTCCCACTTTTCAGTTGATTCTGGATTGTGTTGACAAACCAACAGAATCAATCAATCAAACAAGCAAACAAAAACAAAGTAATCCAACCTCTACACCCATTTCTTTGGTTGTACCATCGGTCTCATTTAATCCTGATTTGGACATTTTACCTATATGGGGAACAACAAATCAGATATCCCTATACTAATCTTTATGGCTTCATACTATCCTGTTTTTGTCTTTGTAAGTACCTTCTTGAAAATCAGGACCAGTAAAAATTCTACCCTTGCAACTCAAATTATCAATTACATTCTTCCATTCTCCAAGTTCTCATTGGCTGTAGTTTCTGAAGGTTGACTTTAGGTTGGCACGTGCAACACAAAATAACCATACTTAGTGAAAAACTCTTCACTTCCCCACTGCTTTCCTTTCTCCTTTTTCTTATGCTTTTTGGTCTTAAAAAGAAATGGCTAAATTTTGTCATTATTTTGTACAATTCCTTTCTGGTCAAAACATTGTTATTAAAAAACAATTTTGGCTGTGCCACTCAGCAAACAATGTTGCAGGTAGAGCATTGAAGTTCAGGATACTGAGCACAAGTTAGCTGGAGCCTACTAAGCTCAAGAGCTGAAAAAAATAGTTTTTCAGAGAATCAGCAGAAATTTGTGATTGTCTAAGGCCTTCAAATATCTATTGTAAGCATATACTGCAATAAAAATTACTAATAAGAAAATTTTTAACTTTTCCCCCAGTTAGTTGTCACCAAGATTCATTTTTCTCATGTCATATCAACAGATGTATTTATTCTCATCAGCTGCTATGATTTGGGTGTGACTAGAATGTGCTGCCTTGACTCAGGTAGGAGATTCTATACCCACTATTATTCTTGAATGGTCAGGGAATCTCTAGGCAATGAGTCCTGCTCAAAGTAATTAGGCACTGTTCCCAGAAGAGATTAATATAATTTTTATGAGATACTGGTCAGGTTCTTAAAGGAAAATTGTTATAAAAGACAGAGTTTGGTTTCTGATTTTTCCTGACTTCTTACATTATAATGTGATCTCTTCTGCATTTCCTCAAGAACTTAGGGAATCCACCTAAGGCCAGATAGACAAGGGAACCTAAAACTTATCTTTTTAACATCTGTAAGTTAAATAAAGTGCCTAACCTAAATATTTTATTATAATAAAATAGATACATATGCTTATTATTATACAAATATAATATTTGAACAATTGATTTAGCAATATATAGTAAACAAATAGAAAACTAAATACTATCACTTATATACACAGAATTCTCATATGACTGGTATACTTATTTGCCTCATCATTTGGTTACTAAAACTGATTTATTAGCTACCTACTGGGTGCATTATACGTGGGCAAGTGTTACGAAGGTATTTAGAGCATTGTCATTGCCATCCATTGATTTGTCTTTAGATGCATAACATGAACACATGAATATTGTTTAAAAGAAATTGACAATACAATAATAAACATAAAATCCATGCTAAAACTGGCAGGATGAAACAGTTTTATCAGAGTTGAAAGTTTTAACATACATTGTTACATTTGAAAGTAAACACTCAGTGCATAAAGAGGAAAGAGAAGTGGAGCATTGCAGCTGAAAACCAACACAAAGAAACTGGAATCCTTCAGAAAATTCTAAATCATGAATATGACTGGGCTTCTGTGACATGGAAAATTCCATGGACATGCTGGTTTTTAGGATTACACAGAGCTACAGAGTAGCCAGATTGAAAATCTCCTATTGCCCAGTACTCCAAACCATGGCTTTTCCTTTGTAATGGGAAGCAAAAACATGCTTATGCTGTAGTTGATTTGGATGATTTTCATTTAAGTTACATGATGAGGGTGGTGAGGTAAGAACACTGGCTGCTCTTGCATTGGACCCTGATTCAGTTCCCAACACCCACATGGCAGATTACAACCATCTGTAGCTTCAGTTCTAAAAATTCCGATGCCCTCTGGTCACTGAGGGTGCACATACGTTAATGTAGGCAAACACACACAAAGCATAAAATAAAATAAGTAAATATAAAATAAGTAAAGTATACATTGTATAATAGATGAGCAGGAAGCAAAATTGGAGAGCAGATAGGACTGTATAGGAAGGTACACAGAGATCTGGGTGAGAAAATATTAAAACTAGAACTCAGTTGGGGCTGCAGAAATTTGGAAATATGGGTAGCTTAGTACTTTGAAATATCCCCACCCTTTCAGGAATATTAAGTGGAAAATGTATTTTTCAACAAATAGAATCACAGACTGTGTGAGCACAACAACCCCAGATTTGATTTTCAGCTCCTAAAGATTATGTCCATCCTCCAGGACTGAATTATTCTGTTTATACCTTAGCATGCTTTGATCGATTGAACAGGGTGTGGACTGGTGCTAAGAAAAACAAATCTCGATGGGACATTTGTTTTTCTGTAGCCGTATATGTGTTGTTTTTGGAATGTCTCTTCGCCTGTTTCCTAGGATTGATTGTTGAAGTGATGTGGTCAGTTCCACCTGATTTCCCATGCTGTGCAGTTTGCTGTGAAACCGTAACTAATATCTTTCTTTGGCTATGTTTGCTTATTCAGCTACACCTCCACTTACTATGTTATCTTGTGGATATCTCATGGATCTCCTTTCTAGTTCTTTCTCCTTTTGTTTGTTCAGTCCTCTTTCCTCAACTTTCCTGATTGCTTCTTCTTTACAATGTGGGTTACCAGCAAGATCCCAGACATTTCATTCTTTTTATCGATTTTTATTGAGCTCTACATTTTTCTCCCCTCCCCTCTCTGCTTGTCCCCTCCTCCCTTCAACACTCCGCCAAGGTCCCCATGCTCCCAACTTACTCAGGAGATCTTGTCTTTTTCTACTTTCTACTTCCCATGTAGATTAGTCTCTCTTAGTGTCCTGATTGTTGTCTAGGTTCTCTGGGATTGTGGTTTGTAGGCTGGCTTTCTTTGCTTTATGTTTAAAAACCACTTATGAGTGAGTACATGTGATAGTTGACTTTCCTTTCTGGGTTACCTCACTCAAAATAATGTTTTCTAGCTCCATCCATTTTCCTTCAAAATTCAAGATTTTTTTTTTTTTTTTCTGCTGTGTAGTCCTCCATTGTACCACATTTTCCTTATCTATTCTTTGGTCGAGGGGCATTTAGGTTGCTTCCAGGTTCTGGCTATGACAAACAAAGCTGCTATGAATATAGTTGATCACATGTCCTTATGGCACAATTGAGCATCCTTTAAATATATACCCCAAAGTGGTATTACTGGGTCTTGAGGAAGGTTGTTTCCTAATTTTCTGAGAAATCGCCACACTGACTTCCAAAGGGGTTGTACCAGCTCGCATTCCCACCAGGAGTGCAGAAGTGTTCCCTTTTCCACACAACCTCTCAAGCATAAATTCTCGTCAGTGTTTTTGATTTTGGCCATTCTTACAGATGTAAGGTGGAATCTCAGAGTTGTTTTGATTTGCATTTCTCTGATGATTAAAGATGTTGAACATTTCCTTAAGTGTCTTTCAGCCATTTTAGATTCCTCTGTTGAGAGTTCTTTGTTTAGGTCTGTACTACATTTTATTATTGTATTCTACGCTCTTTTGGTGTCCAATTTCTTGAGTTCTTTGTATATTCCTAAATATGACCCCATCAGCACAGACACTGAGAGAAACAATTCATAAATGGGACCTCATAAAACTGACAAGCTTCTGTAAAGCAAAGGACATGGTCAACAAGACAAAACAACAGCTTACAGAATGGGCAAAAAAATCTTCACTAACCTCACATCAGACAGAGGTCTGATCTTCAAAATATACAAAGAACCCAGACATTTCTTAAAATGTTGAGAGAAGTTTCTGTCCCACCCGGCCCAAAGAAAGTTAAGTTGTTAAGTCCCAAAGAAACATACAGAAGTCTATGTTAATTATAAACTGTTTGGCCTAGTAGCTCAGACTTCTTATTAACTCTTATAATGTACATTGACCCATAATTGTCTGTGTAACCCATGTGGATTGGAACCTTTTTCTCAGCAAGGCATTCTCATCTTGCTTTCCCTGTGTCTGGGTTATGACTGCAGACTGAGCCTTTCCTCTTTCCAGAATTCTTCTGTTCTCATCACCCCGCCTCTACTTCCTGCCTAGTCTCCCCTCCTATACTTCCTACCTAGATATTGGCCAATCAGAGTTTTATTAAAACAATACTAGTGACAGCATACAAGACCATTGTGCCGGCATTACAATCCAGAGATTTGCAAGTTTATACTGATGTTATTTATAGACTATTATATATTTAAGATGAGTTATTTTTAAAGATTTTTTCTTAAAATTCACATCAGTAGATTAAATAATTCTATGACATAATAATAAAGCTGATAAAATATTAGAAATAATTTATCGAGAATATAAGGCAGTATTTGATACTATAAATCAAAAATAGTTTTAGTATTATATATTATATTAATTATATTTAAGTTTGATTTTGTTTGTTGATAACAGTAGTAGCTCTTTATGATTGTTAGAAAAGTTGAATAATAAATTAGAAATTAGTAGATACAAACTTCATATTTGAAACTGTAATCTTTGTAACTTTATTCTGAAGTAATTAAAGCAAAGAATAACAGGTGAACCCTTACAAAAATTTTAAATCAATTTATAGGTTAAATTATGTTAAAAATAAAAAGTATGTTGTGAATATAGTTCAAAGAAAAACAAAAATATTTATAATGAAAAATGTAAATTTCTACTCTCATCACCATTATTACAGATAAAAAAAGGGAGAAAGAAGAACTGAAAAGAAAAATGCTGCAGAAAATCTGTGATAGTTATTTTTATGAATGTTTTATTTATTTTGTTACTTTTCTTATTTAAAAAACTCACTTACATTTTAATAAAAATAAGCACATTTTCATTGCTCCTAATCATAATTTCTACCCAATCAGACAGTGACGCCCTTGGGTTTAAAAGACTTTCATTATCTTCTTCACCCTCAAATACGCATCAAATCTTCATTGCCTTGTATATAGATGCCCTGGTGGGCTATAAATGAACAACTCTTTGTTTATACACTGTTTTGTTAGATTTTCCCTTTGGGTAGAATTTAATTTATTAGAAGTAATTCAAACGGGAAGCTTTGTGTGTTTGATTTTTCAGAGCTTGCCACGTCTCCCACACCAGATGCTATTATCACTGTGCACTTAACAGTGTATAGTGACAGGGTTTGAGAAACACCATTACCCACAGATGAGCCATGTAAAATCACCACAGAATAAGTATTTTATAGGAACAAAACATGACTGAATCCGGGCTGAGGGCACTGTCTTACACAAACTGAGCAGTTACGCATGCTAGAATAGGATTTTCTAGCCATTACAGTGTGCAAGCTCTAATGAGCAAATATTTTCAGATTTCTGTTTGTGTAGCATGTTGACACTACAATGAGGGACAAAGTCACATGGTCTGTATAGTCACAAGTACGTGAATATGGGGAAATGGGACTCAATGTGACCATTGTTCTCACACATGCAGGATCTCAGTCATGCATCTGTCCCTTTATAGCCAGAAGGGAGTCAACATGCACTCACTAAGCTACAAAACAGCCACAAAGTCCCTCCACAGAAAATTACAGCACTGTGAGTTTCCACCATAGAATAATAACCTATGTGCCCAAATACAGGGAAAGACTGACTTAATAACCCTTATGGTAGAAAATGCTGAAAGCATTGATTTTATCTTTTCTGGTATATGTCAATTAATCTGCCTAACTGTAGTCACAGAGGTCTTCTGATATACCTAAGTACATTATTAATTATAAATAACTTGCAAAATAACAACATACATGTAACCATTTTAATAAAATGTGAAACTGACCAATTTAACAACTAATAATACAAATTATTAGAAATCCAAATGCACACAAGCTTATTGTATTACTTTATATCCCTTTATTCTTATTATGTATAAAGTATATAATTAATTATTAGGATAATTATAAGAAAAGGCAAACCATTAAAAACGTTAGGTGATTACTAATAAAATATCTTCATTGATTTTTGACCCTGTCACTTATTGAATATTAATTTGATTAAATCATTTCCTGACTTTGATTTTTTATTTTCTTATAAAGCAGTACCTTCATTATGCATATTCTTTATACAACCATCTGTTTATCTTGTTATATTTCTTTCCTCTTTTGCTTTTGAAAAATTTATTTTATCCTTAATTTTGTGTAGGTGTATGAGTGTCTTTGAGTGGGTATGTGCACATGCATAGGGGTGTCCAGGAAATAAGAGTCATTGGATCGCCTGATCTCGACTTACAGTTAGGTATCAGCAATCCAAAATAGTTGGTGGAATCCAAACCCAGGTCCTCCAGAAGAGCAGTGAGCTCTTACATGTGGAGCTATCTTTTCATATCTCCTTATTTTTTTCACTTTGTTCCTTTTTCCTTTCTATTCCTTAGGAAACAGAGCTTAATCATAGGCCACTAGAATAACCTGGGGCTTTCTAACTAGCCCAGGTTAACAAAGTCACAATTCTCTCTCCTCATTCTTCTCTTGAGTTTTCATATTTCAAACATGAACACAAAGGTCCATTTTAGGTGTCAGTTTTAAGGCTAGAAACCATTTGCTTTTCATAGCACACAGCACTGTCTGGAACAGAGTCCTGGGATGGAGACATACTTGAGAAAAACGAAGTAAAACAGATACAACATCGAGCAAGATCACCACATATTTTAAGAATGAGGCTCAAACTCTAGCGAAAGCCAGGTAACATCCACACACAATCTAATACTCGATGTAATGTCTAATCTTCAGCTCGGTTAATTTTGGGGTTAGATATTCCATGTTGATTTTGTGCTTCTTGTTCTGAGAACCAAATTGGAAATTCATTAGTGCTGCTCAGATTTAATTTGCAATGTCTTAAACAGTATCTTAAAATTTAGAAGAAAAAATAGCTGCAAATTTTGAATATTCTGAATATATTTGTTTGTGCAATCTAATTTATGTAAAAGATTTTTAAGCTGATTCACTGCTAATTTTTGCCTCGATTTTCTTAATTGAACTTCTAAAAATGCTCACTCTTAAAAAAGATTGATGATCTGAGACAGAACTGTGGATTCTAAAGCGCATTTAAATTTCCACCAAGTCCTGTAAGGATTAGTATAGATAGAAGAACGCTCATTTAGAAGGTTGGTGGGTCTTGTCAATTTGTCTGTCCACAGGGAAATATGAAGAACTGTAAATTTGGGTCAAGTTGCTGGACACTTGCTTAAATCAGCACCTAGGAAATCTTGGCAAATGACACCCAGCTGAGCTCAGCCCACGCACTGAGTCTTAACTGACAAGTTGGTACATGTAAGTGGACATTTCACACCTACATATGGCTCTTGTTTAGATTTCTGAGTACATTATCTCTTCAACTGTTCTCAAAATTCTGAAGTCAGCCTCAGGCCATAGTTCTCCACTCCTACCTGGTAGTTCTGGGGGCTGTTTGACAAGCCTATGGACAGAAAGTCTCTACTAAATAAAGCAAGAGGTGATAGACTATATGAAGAATAAAATTTTAGGTAGTTTCCTCTTCGTTTACTTAGTCTTATTTTAGGCAGAGGAAGGGATTCCAGTGAAGGTCATCCAGGAGCAATGACTTCCCCTTCTGTGGCAAATGTGTTTCAAGACCCCCACAGAAGAGCCCTGAAACCACAGCTAATGATGAACTTTATACAGATGTGAGGATACTCACACCTAAGAGACAAGAATGCAGTAGTTACTCAGTCCTTGAGTCTGGGTGCCTGAGCAGTCAGGGTAAGCCTACAATGGCTGTTCCTCAGTGAAAGAAGGTATGACGGCTAGTATTTGCACAGGGTGCAATGTTGGATGTCTCAGCAGTACCAATTTGGTACTGGAAACCCAGAAGTTTCCTGGAGAGTTGCTGGTCGCAAGTCCTCTGTGAAAATTTGGAAACTCTGATTCTGACTTTGGCAAAGGAATCAGGAGCAACAATGAGAGTGCAAATTAACTTGGTGGTAAGAGGGAAGACCGTGGCTGACCTATTTTATCTGGTCTTCTACCAGAAGGTACCACCCACAGCCAACAGGTCAACACCATTTAAAGGCCATCAGAACAGCTCTTCAGGGTGCCTATCCCTGTTTAGGAATTTCACATTTCTGGCAAGTTTTCATTAAAACCAACCATAGCAACTGGAAAGGCTGGATGTGTTTGGGAATGGGAAGATTCAGATACTGGGTTGGACAAAACAGGATGTCATGAGGTTTTATCATGACACTTCAAATGATAGGTCACAAAAATTCTTACGAATTGTATCCTTATGAAATTTTCAATTTATTGTTTATGGACTGTGCTAAACAGCATGTAAATAAATCTTTAAAAGGATAGGTATATGCTAATACATGTAGAGAATATAAGCTATATGCATATATATACGTATATATATAGTAAGAATCCCTTCTACATGAGCACAAAATATGAAAAATGGATTGTCACATTCCTAATGATCTTATATACAACTTCTTAACCTGTGCATCATGACCCCATATTCACCTAACTGAATGTGGAAATGCCATTACTTACGTTTGTGAATAAACATTCAAACTCAAAGGCAGGATGAACCTGAGCTGTTTCCCAGAAGCTCATTGTTGTTACAACTGGAGCCTTATTTCTGAACACACATGTTCACTCTTCATCATCAATGCAGTCAAGGCACACAACACCAACAACATTGCCTGAAGCAGATCTACATAACAAGGATGCCTAGGATTGTGGCACCCTTACTGTACACAAACATTTTCTGTTCCTTTAGAGACATAATGGTTTAATTATGGGAAATAAGAACTTTTGATATTTTAATATTTTCTAATCATTATCATTTATTTGAACTGTAGTATTTCAGCATGCTTGATTTTAAACAATACTGTTTATCTTGATGACATGAATTTCGTAATGAGTTTCAAAACAATTTTGTTTTAAATTAGGACAGAATTTCCAGAATTATATGAGTGGTCGTGTGTGTGTGTGTGTGTGTGTGTGTGTGTGTGTGTGTATGTATGTATGTGGTGTGTGTCTATGCATTTGAATGTATTGGTATCTCATATATCTCCAAGTTTGGGTGGGTGTATATAGATAGGCATGTAGGTGAACCTTCAGGTACATACTGTGTACATCAAGGCCAGAAGCTGACATTAGAATTTATCAAACACTCTCCACCTTATTTTAAAGGCAAGGTCTCTCACTGAAATTTTAGCATACTAATTCAGCTAAGCTGGCTGGCCAGCAAGCTCCTGGGACCAGCCTGTTCTCTCCTCCTCAGCACTGGAACTGCAGGTGCACACTGCCACCACAGCATTATGGGCTCTGGGTATCCTAACTCATTCTTCATGCTTGAATAATAAGCACTTTACTGGCTGAGCTATCTCCCCAGCCCCTCCACTGGATATCTGCAATGGCCTGAACCATTCTTCTAGTCCTTTGTACTACAAATTTTTATGAAATACTATTTCATAAAATAGTGTGTATTGATAATCACAACATCAAAACAGGTTTCAGCTCTGAAGAACACTGAAAATGCTCTAAGTTTTACAGCATCAAATGTTTATGTACAAACAAGGAAATGTCCCAAATGCAAATTTGCTTTTGATATATTGTAAGATAATATGTATGCAAAATTCTTTGAAAATAAGAGTCTTTTGTGACTTATTTTCAGTAAGTATTTATTTCTATTTTCATTTTATACATTGATACATTCTGGTTTACCTAAAAACGTCTCAGACAGACAGAGATTGCTAATAGACAAAGTTTAAGAAGCTTTGATTTAGTCTGCTTCCAAAATCAGGTGCATTAATCCCAGGCCTGTTCGTTGAAGCTAATAGGATAAAATGAATATTTAGTAAAGGTAAATCTGGAGTAAAATGATTTTACATTTCTATTGTTTTCACTCCTATGTGAACATAGAAATCAATTTGTGTATGTGATTTAAATTCATTTATTTGCACATGTATTCACAAGCATACCTAATCTGCTTGCACATAATAGACAGAAAAGAATTCATTCCGCATAGTGATTATAAAACACTTTTTCAAGAAAAAACAATCACTTTCTTTTTCTTTGATTGTTTGCCTTCTAATGTGTTTGAAAAGTAGCTTAGTGAGTCTTTTTTTTTTTTTTTTCTCAGTGACTGGTTGAAGGATGAAACATTACAAGTGACCTTTCAGCAGACCAATGGCAATAAAAGCTGCCTAACTCATTCTCTGGAGACCTTCAAAAGAGTCACATCAGAATATGTGACTTTTATTTCTTAATGGAACAAAATTTATGAATCACTCCCCCAGATAGAAAATGAATTTGTTGTGATTTTTATTAAGTTTTAATTTATTTTAATTTATTTTTACATTCCATCCACACCCTACCTCCAGTCCTACCACCTAGGCCATCCCCCATCTCCTCCTCCCAACTGGTAAGGGCTTCCATGAGAAGTCAAAGAAGTCTAGCACATAAGTTGAGGCATTATCAAGCCCCTTTCCCCTGCATAAAGACTGAGCATGGCATCCCACCATAGGGAATGGGAACCAATAAATTAGCTCACACACCAGATCCTGGTCTTATTTCCAGGTGCCTCACAGATAGTTCAAGCTTCATCACTGTCTCCCACATATAGACGGCCTAATCCAGTGCCATGAAGGCTCCAAATGCAGAGAATCATCAGATCATACTTCAAAAACTTGTACTACACAAAGTGAAAAATTTAAAAGAAATGGACAACATTCTTGATAGGTTCCATATACAAAAGTTAAATCAAGACCAGATAAGCAATTTACATAAACCTATAAGCCCTAAGGAAATAGAAACATAAGGAACATTGCCAAATTCCATTCACAAGGTACAGTTACCCTGATACCAAATAAAATAAGATGAAACAAAGAAAGCAATCTACAGACCAATTTCTTTTATGAACATTGATCCAAAAATACTCAGTAAAATATTGGCAAACTGAATCCAAGAACACATCAAAAATATTATCTGCCCTTACCAAGTAGGCTTCAACCCAGAGATGCAGGGCTGGTTCAACATACAGAAATCTGTCAATGTCTTCCACCATATAAACAAACTGAAAAAATAAATAAATAAAAAGCGCATGATCATCTCATTAAATGCTGAAAAATTCTTCAACAGAATCCATCACTTCTTCACGATAAATGTTTGGGAGAAAACATGAATTCAAGGAACATATCTAAACATAATAAAGGCAATTTACAGCAAGCTGACAGCCAACATCAAACTAAATGGAAATCCAAAGCTATTCCACTAAAATAAGAAAAAAGAGAAGGCTGTCCACTCTCCACAAATCTATTAAATATAGTACTTGAGGTTCTGGCCAAAGCAAAAAGACAACAAAAGGAGATCATGGGGATACAATCTGGAAAGAAGAAGGCAAACTTTCGCTGTTTGCAGATGATATGATAATATATATTAATGTCCCCAAAATCCTTTACAGTGGAACACCTAAAGCTGATAAACACCTTCAGTAATATGGTGGGATACACGATTAACAGAAAACTACCAGAAGCCCTCTTATATACAAATGATAAATGGGTTGAGAAGGAAATCAGAGAAAAATCATACTTTACAGTAGCCAAAAATATAAAATATCTTGGGGCAACACTTAAGTCTCTAAAGAAAAAACTTGAAGAAGATATTAGAAAATGGAAATATCTCCCATGCTTTTGGATAAGTAGGATCAAGATAATAAAAATGGCAATCTTACCAGAAACAATCTACAGTTTCAATGCAAACCCCATCAAAATATCAACACAATTTTTCACAGACCTCAAAAGAACAATACTCAACTTCACATGGAAAAACAAAAACCTAGAAGAGCCAAACTTATCATGTGCAATTCAGGAACATCTGGAGGCATCACCATCCCTTACTTCAAACTCTACTATATAGCTATAGTAATAAAATCAACTTGGTGTTGGCATAAACACAGACATGTAGATCAATGGAAACAAATTAAAGACCCTGACATTAATCCAAATTCCTATTACTATCTGATTTTTGACAAAGAAGCCAAATGGTACAATAGAAAAAGCAAAACATCTTTAATAAATGGTGCTGGCAAACTGGATGTCAACATAAGTTTACAAATAGATCCATATCTATTGCCATTCACAAAATTAAAGTTCAAAAGGATTAAAGACCTCAATATAAACTGACTATACTGAATCTGATAGAAGAGTAAGTGGGAAGTAGCCTTGAATACATTGGCACAGGAGACCACTTCCTAATTATGACCACCCGTAACATAGACACAGAGAGCAATGATCAATAAATAAGACCTCCTCTAACTGAAAAGCTTCTGTAAGGCAAAAGACATGGTAAATAAAAAGTGACTTTTAACTCAAATTTGTGACCTTGAGAGCATTAAACCTACTTTGAGATGGACTAACAGTTCATTATGTTCAAGGCATTTATACTATCCTGTCTGTAAGTTTTATTTTCTATTTTAGCATCTTCAAATATTTTGGAATGAGCAAGAACAACAAACAAAAATGATAATAAATATAAGTAATAGTAAATTAAAGGAATTCTCCATAGCATTTTAATGTAGTAGAAGGCAATTTAAAATATGAAGAAAGGCCAAGTAGTAGAGTTAAGAAACTGCATCATGAGGCCTTCTGTGTCGAATTGTCATTGACAATGCCACCATTGCCCATCAGTGTGCGATCCCGCTGTGCAAATGGATATGTGTGTGTGTTGATAAGCCCACAAGCTTCTCTTTTTAAGACATTATTGAACATGTTGAAAAAAAAGGAAAGCAAGTTCTAGAAGGACACTAACACAAGCTTCTTCATCAGTGAAGCTTTATTAGTGTTATGATCTGGAAACCACAAAGCGGATCTCTGAGACCAAGGCAGAGCCCATTAGAATGATGATAACCATATATAGCATGATAGGTCTCTAAAGGAAGGGCTTTTGACTATTTTATTTTTCCAGAGGTAATGGGAAAAATCAGATCATCTGTCCTGCCCTAGATGACTGCAGGCAGTGAGGCAGGCACAAGTCAAGACCATAAGTGATAGTGGCTATTCTGCAAGACACACTGAGTGTTATTACCGTGATAATTTCCTCCCAAGGTCCAATTAGTGTTTTAATCAAGAGTTCTGTTTATGTTCTCTAGTACCCCCTCCCCCCATTGAATGATATCCCTAATCCGCTTGAACCTTTGGAGGAGGCAGAGAACTTATCACGGCACAAATACGCAGCATTCAAATATTGACTTGTTTCAAAAAGGTAGAAGGGCTAAAACCCAGAGATGTTTGTAAGCCATTACTTATCAAGATGTAAAACTCATAAACACACAAAGGGCCCTTGGTCTAAAAACAGAAAAATAAGTTATCACAGAAATAGAAAATAGCATGTAAATGATCTTCTCCACATCTCACAGTATTGTGGGAAAGTGCTGAAGTGCTGTGGTTGTTTGTTTTGTTATTTGTTTTTTATTATTTTACTGAGCTAAAATTTTTCTTTGCTGCCCTCTTTTCTTTTACCCTTCCCTTCTGCCCGCTCCTATGATTCCCATGCTCCCAATTTACTCAGGAGATCCTGTTTTCTTTCTACTTTCCATATAGATTATTTTGATTTATGTCACCCTTAGGGTCTTCTTTGTTGTCTAGGTTCTCTGGGATTGTGAATTGTAGGCTGGTTTTTCTTTGATTTATGTATAAAAGCCATTTATGAGTAAATATATATTGTATTTGTCTTCCTGAGTCTGGGTTACCTCACCCAATATGATGTTTTCTAGATCCATCTATTTGCCTACAAATTTCAAGATGTTATTATTTTTTCCACTATGTAGTACTCATTATGTAAATATACCACATCTTTATCTACTCTTTGGTCGAGGGCCATTTAGGTTGTTTCCATGCTCAGGATATGTCAAATGATATGAACGTAGTTGAGCACATGTCTTTGTGTTATGACTGAGCATTCTTTGGGTATAAATACAAACGTGATTTTTCTCGGTCTTGAGGTAGGTTGTTTCCTAATTTTCTGAGAAATCGCCATACTGATTTCCAAAGTGGCTGTACAAGTTTGCACTTCTACCAGCAAAGGAGGAGTGTTCCCTTTACTCAACACCCTCTCCAGCATAAGCTGTCATCAGTGTTTTTGATCTTGGCCATTCTGACAGGCTTAAGATAGAATCTCAGAGTTGTTCTGATTTGCATTTTTCTAATGGCTAAATGTTGAGCATTTCCTTATGTGTCTTTGAACCATTTTAGATTCATCTCTTGAGAGGTCCCTGTTTAGGTCTATACTCAATTTTTTATTGGACTATTTGTTATTTTGATAACCAATTTCTTGAGTTCTTTGTATACTTTGGAGATCAATCCTCTGACTGATGGGAGGTTGGTGAAGATCTTTTCCCATTCTTATGCTGCAGTTTTGTCTTGTTCTTAACTGTGTCCTTTGCTTTACAGAAATTTCTCAGTTTCAGAAGGTCTCATTTATTCCCATTTATTCATTGTTTCTCTCAGTGTCTGTGCTAATGGGATTATATTTAGAAGGTAGTTTTTTGTGCCAATGCATTCAAGTGTACTTCCCACTTTCTCTTCTATGAGGTTCAGTGTGGTTGGTTTTATGTTGAGCTTTTTGATCCATTTGTACTTCAGTTTTGTGAATGATAATAGATATGAATCTATTTTCATTCCTCTATATGTTGATATCCAGTTATGCCAGCACCATTTGTTGAATATGCATTCTTTTTTTTTCCATTTTATATTTTTTTGCTTCTTTGCAAAAATCAGGTGTTCATAGGTGTGGATTTGATTCCATTGGTCCTCCTGTTGTTTGTTTCCTTATGTAACATCTTGACTTCTATGGTTTTCTGAAAACCATGTGTAATTGTGATGTTGAACATTATGTTTAAAAGTTTAAAATTACTGTGCTTAAGAGAGCCATAAAACAAAAATTATTCTACCATGTAAGCCCCACTTTTTCAAGGACTGATAACTTTCTGAAATGCTGGAAATTATTTTTATAATTACCTGGTCTTGAACAGTTTTTTTTTTAAATATTCATGTAAAATAACAGAGCTGTGATTTTGCATCTGTAAACCAACTTGCTTACCCCTGACTTCATGTGGGAAGAATGTGTGTTTGACTGCATGCGATAGGATGTGTGCCTGATTAAATGTGGGCAAGAAGAACATCAAGATGTGTGCTTGCCCTGATTTCAGGAAGGCAGGAATTACATATCCTGTGGGTTTTGCCTTTATATGTCCCTTACTAATGTATTTAGTAACTGCATTTCGAGAGTACTCTTGGGTGTAGTTCTGGTGCCATGAGTATATGGTACCAGCATCTGAGTATAGTCTCTGCTTTATTAAAATTTATTCATATACAGAATGGTGAATCTTGGAATAATTCCAGGCCCATAACAAAGCATAGACGGGTGTTACTCTCTGCTCTACTTTCAAGTGTTATAATCGATATTGCTTGCCTACATTTTTTTTTAAAGGGATATCTTTTTTTTAATATTTATTTATTTATTATGTATACAATATTCTGTGTGCATGCCCGAAGACCAGAAGAGGGCGCCAGACCTCTTTACAGATGGCTGTGAGCCACCATGTGGTTGCTGGGAATTGAACTCAGGACCTTTGGAAGAGCAGGCAACACTCTTAACCACTGAGCCATCTCTCCAGCCCTTGCCTACATTTTTTTAAATAAGAGGCTAAGTGTTACAAAAATAAAATATTAGACCTTTCTTTTGAATTCTTTCATAGCTTAAATAAAAATAAAATATAGGATGAAGTTGAGAAATCAATGATTCTATTTTAAATTATTTAATTTATACCTTATGATCTTAAAAAGAGTTTGTTTTATTGTTTCAACAATAATACCATCTTTCTGCATACTAATTTGCAGATATTACATTTCCATCATTCTTTCTCATTTGGCACAGACATTAAAAGTTTCCTTTATGGTATGAAGCAAATATTTCATTTGAAATACTTATATAATAGGTTTGTTTTAAAATACTTTAGGTATCTTGGAGACTAGAAAGATTAAATCCTTTAAATATTTTATTGATGTTCTATGTAATATTATGAAATCACAATAACTAGATTATTCCATAGTTTTCTTGATGTAATCTATATTTGCTGAAATAAAATGCATACTCAGCATTTTGAATGCTTGCTTCAGCTATCAATTAAACACAGCATAGAATCACTTGGAAAGAGTCTCCGTGAAGGCACGTCTAGACTGGGTTGGCTTGTGAGTGGTTTGCCAGCCTTAACAAATAAGGGAGGAGCCAAGCAAAATGTGGGCAACGCCTACTCGCAGCCACTTACCTGCCAGAAAGAAGGAAAATGTTTCCTCTCTTTGGTCCACTTGGCTTTCACACTCATTGTTTAGTTCTCCACTCTTGCGTACACTGCTGACACCTTCACCTGCACTGCGGACAGCTTCTCTTTCCAACATGGACTGAAAATGAGAAAGTTCTCAGAATCCTCTGGACCTGTGGTGCCAGATTGAAACTGCTGAGGTACTTAGCTTCCTCATGGGCTGAGCAACTACTGGGAACATGGTTTCTTTAATGTGAGAAAGCCATTGTTGGAATATTCTGACTGTATATGTAGTTAGTCTAATAAATCCTTTTCATATGAGTATATATACACATATGCATGTATATTCATGAATACGAATAAATATTAATTTACTTATTGTATTGACTCTGATCTTCTCTAAAGACCCTGACTAAGATACTCACCTATTTAATGACATTGAAAAGCATGTTTCCTTAACACCATAAACTGACTCTATATTAGATGTTGAAGGACTAGAACTAATTCAACATTCTCAGTTTACCTTCAACTGATTTTTATACTGTAGTGTCTTGCAGCTCATGGGCATCAAGAAGAAAAGGTATTTGGAATCCCAGGCAAGATTTCTCACAATCTGTTCCTATTTTCAGTAGGGTTTGCCCACACGTCTATTACCATTCATGCAGGCATGGCTATCTCTGTATAGTACTATCTCTGTATAGATCTGTATATAAATCACCATGTCTATATGGACAATATAATATCTAATCCAAGATGTAGATGGAATGAACATGTCATGCCCAAAAGTAAAAGGTGATACTTCATACAATAAATGACATATAAGATGTACTTTGATCATATTAACCCTTTCTATCACTGTTTCTTGTTTCTACAATTCCTTATCTCTTACTTTCTTCCATATTGCAAATATTGCCTCTTTTACTCCTATGTCTTCTGTCCAACAAATTCTATAAATGTGAGAATATAGCATTAGATGATATTTTGAGAGCCATAATCTTCACATTCAGAATCATCTATAGTTCCATCCATTTTATTGTAAATGATATAGCTATGTATTTTATGACTCAATGTAACTATATTGTATGTGTAACATTTTCTGTATCCATTTCATTTGAGTATAAAATATTGCATAGTAATTACCATAATTTCTGCTTGAGATAACACAGGTGACAATTAAAGTTTTCCTGTATGTTGTTCCTATATCAAACTGTCTAAAGGATTGGAACTATGGGATTATGGGTAGATTTAGAATGTTCTCTCTTAGACTATCTTAGCCCACTAAAGAACCATTTATTGTTCATCTGTATGTGTGAACTAGCATCTTCATATATATTGAGTACTGTTTTAAAGTTCAAAATATTTCCTAGTTTGCAACAACACAAGGCTAAGAATGTCATTAAATAATATGAGTCCTATAGTAGATATTGCCCTCATTTGATCTCTTATATATCTAGTGTTCATCAATGTGTTTGAAATTAGCTTCATTTTAAAATTTTCTTTGCACTATTCTCATAAGAAATCACGAAACTGTTATCATGTTTGAATGCGGTGTTTTTATTTGTTTGTTTGTTTTTTAACAAAAGCTAAGCTGTGACATCTGGTCATGATCATGGTTACTCATTTTTTGGCAAAGAACAGACAGTCTCTTATTTCCTTCCTGTGGATACTGATTTTACCCCATTAGAATTGTCTTCTGGTCATGGGAGATGTCTAGTATAACCTGACCCTAACAGCAGTTTTGGTTCTTGTGCTGCTGAAAGAGAATTCAGATGAGACAATGAGATCAAACAAGGAGGCATGAAAATAAAGAGCAGACTGACTCCAGAAGCCATGGTCCCCATTCCTTGCAAGTATGAGTCTTAATATTTCTAATCATCACTTAATCCTCCCTTTAGGGCCTCCCCAGGATTGGCACTTTCAGGAAAGGGCTGTGTGTTACTCAAAAGGTCATTTCCCAAGATTATACCTGTTATAAACAGATGCATGTCATAAGAAGATTTACAGTGGCTTAAATACCCCTAAAACTGAAAGTTTACTGGGAAAATTGAAAGGCAGTCTGTGCATGCTCCTTTTGTTAATCAGGGTTCTCTAGAGTAGCAGAACTTTAATAAAATAAATAGATATTGAAGACAAACTCATTAGATTAACATACAAGATATAGCCTGGGAAATCCAAAAATCTTCACCTGAGAGAGACTGAGAATGGCAGAACCTCTCAGTACACAAAGCTGGTTGCCTCAGTGGTAACCTAATTTGGCACTTAAGACCAGAAAGGTTCTTGAGAGCCACTGGGGTTCATTTCACAACAGAAAGGGGAAGAACCTGGGTTCTGATGTCAGTAAATCACGTCAGCAGCAGCAAAAATTAGATGCATTCACAATCAAGAGTCAAAGGGCAGTTAGCCAAAGCAGAAGGCTGTTTTCTCATCTCCTTAGATTAGGCTAGTAGCATACAGGCATCTACTTTAGAGGATGGTTTCCCATTCAGTTCTAGGAAAGACACACAGAAATGGTGGATTTCACACCTTTGTGGCAAGTACTTTTATCCTTTTAGTTACCTTCTTAGTCCCTAGTAAGATTATTATTATTTTCACCATTAAAACTATGTTTATATTTATTAAGTGTGAGGTGCATGTGTGTACTGTCTGTCCACATGTCCAGATCAGTGGACTAATTGTAGGCATGAGTTTTTTCCTACCATGAAGTTCCTGAAATATTGAAATCACCTTATCAGGTATTGTTTCAAGTGCTATAAACCAGTGAACCCTTTCACTGCTTCCATAATAAGCATTTAAGAGAATATATACTAAAACCATCTTCATTGACTCTATACTTTCTTTAATGTTATAATACTTATATTTTTCCAAAAATATATGAATTAATTTATATTTTAGTTACCAAAAAATTACTCCACATATCATAATTCGTAATTATTTTCAATCCCAGTGGCTAAATTCTTACAATGTTTCATTTATATATTTTTTTATAACTTAAAGGGATTTTATCAGTGAAGGAGAAATTATTCAAAATAAAACCAGTAGAGACAGTATATGCCAGCTCAGTTTCTGATCCTTTTCCCACAGTTTTTCTTTTTCTTTTTCTTTTTTTAACAATAGCTATGCGGATCTGATGTGTTTGATTAAATGACAGTTGTCAACCATCTACAGACCATATGCTCTTCTGGGAAGTGTTACTTTCAGAGGTCAATGGGTCAGCTAGCACACTGCTTACTAAGCTTGAATGTATTCATAAATTAAAGGGCAATATAAATACTCATCAAAAGCCTGACTATGTATGGCTTTTTATATAAATGACAATTGCTAAAGGGGCTCTTAAAATATAGGTTCACATATTGAAGCTTTTTTTTTTTTTTGAAGCTTTTTTTTTTTTTAAAGGACTTCACTATCAAGGGGTATACAGTCATATAAATAACACATTTGGGGAAATCAGTAAGTCTTCTCAATAAAATCCCTAGTGCAGTTTGAATGGGAAATGGATCCAGAGGCTCATTTGATTTAAATACTTGGTGTTCAGCATTCTGATCTCTGTACTCCCTCTGTGGTATCTTAAAGACTACTCACACAGTATTCTAGGAGGAATCACCTTGACAAGAATGTGGAAGTGAAGACTCAGTCTGTGAAATTCCAGAGCACAGTCTCTTCTAGAAATTGGACTAGAGACCATCTGTGCTGAATTCTGGCTACGTGTGTGTGTGTGTGTGTGTGTGTGTGTGTGTGTGTGTGTGTGTGTGCGCGCGCGCATACACATACACATACATGACTATCCATCAGTATCTCCATGTCCTGATAATTTGACTAAGACTGAATTCAAAAGTAATGGACGAATTTATTTTTTGCAGGGATATTTCAGACCACATGGCATGCAGGTAGTGGAATAGTGATTACTCTCTTATTTCAGCTAGATTTTCCACGTAGCAGAGCAAGACAGGGAGATGATAGACAGCTTGGCTAGAAAGGGATGACAAATACAGGAAATGGCTGGACAACAGGGAAGGTGCTTTACAGACAAGAGCCCAGTCTTTGAAAGAGGCAGTGTTTAAAATTCATTTGCATTTTAAAGACTTGCATGTGAAAAGAATGTTGCTATGGCAGTGCCTCCTAGGAATGTGTTCTCTTAGATTCAGCTACACAGGCACTCAAAGACGGGTGCAGTCATATGCCAAAGAAAGCCAGCTATATCTAGTGCTGACAGCAGAGCTTGGCATAGTCTATGTAGTTTCCGTACTAGAGGGATATAAAAAGGAGGAGTTAAGGATAAGTGAAGTATGCACCAGGCTTTCAAAGAAAAACTTTAGAGTAAATGTATGTATAGTAGGTTCAGATTTCCTATATGAGCCCCTGATTATGTGTGTGCAACTGTGGAGTTGAAGCCTGAGTTAGAATGTATAGCAAAAACTGCTAGAAATGCCAAGAACGTGTGATGTCGACAGAAGAAACTTTTGGGTACTGAATTTTGTGCCAGCCAAATATTTCAAGTATGTTTCATCCATCAGGTGTACAGAACCAGCACTGTTTGCCTATGTTACAGCCTTGATGATGTCTCATGACTCTTACAGTTGGTCCCAGAGCTACAGGTTTTGATGTCTGGCCTTCTGCCACTCACCCTAAGTCTTTCTGGGTTGCATTTTATTTTCTTCTGATATTTCCTTGCTGTGACCCCTTCCAACGTTTTCTTTTTCAATGAGAAAATACATCGTGTGCCATTTTATTTTGGAATGAAAATACAGATGTAGGTAATTAGATTTTGATTTTACAAGGGCTAACAGAAGAATAGTTGGGATTCAAAACAGGTTTTAGATTGTTGAGCACTTGAGAATATGAAACACATGGTATTCTTGATGTTGGTCTTAATGTATTTTTATTGAGACTAGGGGAACCCATGCTGGGGTGGAAAGTTACAGTCTGAATGTGACTCAAACACAGGTTCATGTGTTTGAACACTTATCCCTAGGTGTGGGTACTGTGTGCAGACATTCTTGAGCACTTTATTGATTGATGTTAGCTGCTCATACGTAACTAGGCTTTGACATTGAGTTATTTTCTAGTTTTGATATGATGCTTTACTCTGTTTCAAGGCCTGTTGACTCTCACCTCGACTTCTCTACTCTACTTATCTTTTGTGCTTGTGTCATTATGATGGACTAAAATCGTGTGACATCATAAGCAAAAACATGACTGTCTTTCTTTAAGTTTCTTCTATAAACTCTGTAATAATGACAAGAATAGAAACCAATGTAAAAACTGATGAAAGAGAAAACACAAACCAATGACTCTAACACAGACCTATGTAGTTTTCATAGGGAAAATAATAATAGAGACTATGTTATTTTTATGCTATAGGTAAAGATATGTGTATTTAAAAATCATCCAGTGTATATATATTTCCTTTAAAGGCTCTTGGGCTTTTGAAACAGACATGTGTGAGAAAAAAGAAAGAAAAATAAGGGTGTGGTCATTGTACATGGGAATCTGAATAAGTCAGAGAATTGAGGCCCCTTGAAGACAAAAAAATACTTATTCTGGAAAAGTGCATAATTTTATTCAGAATTATTTTCAATATATGATTTTGGCATTATAATACAGAGTAGATGATTTTAACAGTAATACCATGAAAAAAATTATAAAATTGTTTTCCATAATGTGAGGGGAGGTACATAGGGGTTTCCTAAAATGTAGCTTTAGTAGAAAATTGTATTCATGCAAGATAAGTGTGATGATCTACATTCCAAATGTTTCCTTATAATTATGTTGTTATTTATAATTGTCATATGAGTGTATGAATAAACTACTCCATATGTGTATATGTGTGTCTATGTGCCTACTTATTTGACTAGGTCTTTAAAACAGTATAAGTTTAGATGATGATCAAAACTGTAAATAAAAATTGTATATGAATTATGATTGCAATCACATATACAGCAAGCCTTTTAATATATTTTAGAATAATTGAGTCAGTCTGCTATTAGTTTAATTAAATTTTTTACACCTTCTTGATTAGGTTGCCTGTTTAATGACATCTTCCACACTTTGAGCTGTGAAGTGTAGCTCATTTTAAAGTTCCGTAATGAGAAGGAAAATGTACATCTGATGAACATCTCTCAGCAGACTAAAAACAATTTTTAGCTCTTACTTGTGGGAAAACTGCAGAATCCAAAGGTGATTAGAATTTTGTTTAAAACAAGTTTACTATGAGCTAGATGTGACTGACCATGAAATGGGCAAAAATCTCTTTAAGTAGATGGTATTCTTTACTCCTTAGTGGTTAGAGAGAAATGTAGCATTTTACAGATAACAGATGAGGATGGAGAGGAAGGCGGTTACTATATGGCATAGGTAGATGAGTAAATACGGAGTAAAGTATGTGATGATCACTTTGATGTGGAATACCAGAAGTACATATTTCACTTAATGTGGCAAGCTATATGAAAGCTTGCACAAAAGCATGGTGGAACTTTACTTCCTTTAGTAGGCAAGTGTTTCAGCAATTCTTTTATTAAGCAAATATTTAATGAGCTGACAGTAAGCCACCAGCAAGCTCAGCAGCCATTCTTTATTTACTAGAAAATTACCAGAGGTCTCTGGAGTTGTTTTTATTTATAATATGAGCATCCTGAGAGTCAACAACATGCTTCGTTTTATACTGTTAAGAACTATGTATGTTACCATGTAAAACAATATTGTCTTTATATAGATATCCTATTTCTATTATGCTACAAAATGAAGAATTCACTGTGCTTCTATGTTTGAACTTGAAATACAGGAACAAAAATAATGTAGCTCAGTAATCCCTCATATTTTGCATAGGGTGATTTTTCATAGGATTACTCACACTGTAGCTAAAAGGGAATAATTAAGAAAGCCAAATCAGCATGGTACAGTGAAGTAATGTAGTATCTCTTACATTTTAATTGATTTCACTGGATTTTAAGAAAAAGCATTGCATTGAATATTTAATACATAAATCCATCTAATCATTATTATTTACTTTTTGTAGACATCATAAATTCACAGACTCTAGATACCAAACCCTTTAACTTATTCTTTGTTCCTTTAGATAGACCCATGTCATCTAATGCTCCCGTTTGCTGCCCACTTGCTCTGTGTAAGAAAAGCATAGAAAGAGAATGAGTCACTGTCAGTGTCCACACGGAGACTTTGTTCTCTGACTGCTAATGGGTTATTTCTTGGGCAAATGTGTTCTTTTCTGCCCCTCATGTTAAAATGCTGATTGAAGATTTCTGTGATGAGTCACTGCCAAAGGGACCCATTTATGAGTGCCATTGCTGTTGTGGGAACAAGAGTTCTGAACACTTAACTAAGAATATAATAACAATCTTATAGTTCCTAGAGGAGAAAAGAAGATGCAGTAATATTGAGGCTAATTTATAGCTGTTTTGATTTAGATATTCTATTAGCAGGTGTTTATTGTTTAATTTATTCATCATGAAGGACTCATTTTAATAAGTATGCACTACTTTTCTATAAGTGAATATATCACCCTCCACAATGTCCCAAAATATGACAATGATGTCATCGATTAAATATAATCATATTCACATAGGCATATGTATAGATACATGGTTTTCACATTAGCCTCATGAAGTACATGCTGTGATCTCCACTGAAAAGACAATAGAAGAACCATAATGGCTGCTACTATGAGCAGAGTCAGTATTTATACAGAGGAAGCGAGGCAGCATAGCTGGATATACTAATTCATACATGGAACATCTCCAGTGTTCCACATGAAAAGGAGTTGTCATGAGAATTAAGAAAGCTCTCAGTGGTGATCTAAAGAGACCTTATCCTCAAAGTGTGCTCTCTTTATTGCTAGAATAAAAGCCAAACACTAAATTTTTATTTGTAGTCCTAGAATACAAACAGATTATAGTGTGTCTCCTAAAGTCTACCGTCTTTGTCTTAATTCTCTCTTCCTCCTTTTGTGAATATTGTTACTGCTACTTGATCATTTACACAATTAGAATGAGAAAGCTTTGACTTAACGCAAAGATTTTGAAAGTAGAACATTTATCACCTGTTTATAACCAAGAAATCGCCATGTACAGCATGTTGTATACATTGCATTAGGGTACAAATTGAGATGTCATGGGACTGGCTGAGAACAAAACTCTTAAAATAAATAATAATAAATGAGCTGAGGATATTACAGAACTTTCTAGTATTAACTAAGCTACCCTGCACTCAATGAACTGATAGTATTAACATGAGGAAGCATCTGATTAGATAAAATGATAACAATGTCTGGGAACTCGGGAAAAGAGGACTCGGGATAAGAGGGATAGCTGAAATTCAGCATTCTCACTCGGTTTTTCCATCAGTATTTAATAAAATTAAAGTCATCTTGTCATCAGTCAAAAGATGTATTTTAGTTATTAAAAGAATTATTAGAAGTATGGGCTCTTTCATTATTAATAACAAAACCTTTTATCAAATAATATATTTTGTACCATTTTATTTTTTAATGCTAACATAAGCCATTGCAATTAGGTAGAATTTAACCATACTGCTGTCCTATTATTACCTTAATTATTTTCTATAATGATCTTTTTATTATTTTGTGTCAGCATATGTGTTTGCTTCTGTCTGTGGTTGCACTCATCTGTTCTTGCACCTGTGAAGACCACAGGCCAACATCAGTCATTGTGTTCCTTCATTACCGCCTACACATAATTTATTAGACAAGCAAAAGGAAATGATTCATTTATTGTGTCCATATTGGTAACAACAAAAAAGAATGTCCCACCCTACCTATGCAAAATCCACCTTTGGCAATATAATATGAGGTTCAGGCCTTTTATTTTCAATATATTTAATAGCATAAATTTGCTACTCATAATAATAGCTTTTTATATCACTTTCATACCTGTGTACCTGTTTTGATGTCATCAATATTGATGAAACTAATTGGGTCACATACCAACATCAAATGGATATCAACAGATGTCAGGTTGGTTGTAATAATGGAGGTTTATTTCACTGGGGAGGCTGATTAATTAATTTGGGGGAATATAATCAATTCTTATCTTTTAAAAGGGGCCTCTCGCTGAATCTGGAGCTCATTGTTTGGGCTAGAGTGGATGGCAGCAAGCCTCTTCCAGAATACCAGTTTACAGATACAGGCCACCATGTAGGACTTTGACTTGGATGCTGGAAATTGAAATGAAAGTCAAGTATGTACAACACACTGTTAACTATAAATCCTTCCCATAAAGTCTTTAAAATGCTTTTTGTTCTTCTTTCCTTGGAGTTAGGGCTTCTGTATTAACTAGGGTTTCTATTGCTTTGAAGAGACACCATGACCAACTCTTATAAAGGAAAACATTTAATTGTGGTGGCTCACTTACAGTTTTAGAGGTAGCAATCAGGCAGACAAGGCTACACCTCCTAATAGTGCCACCCCCTTTGAGATTATGAGGGTTAATTACTTTCAAACTACCACATTCCACTCCCTGGCTCCCATGAGCTTATAACAGTATCATCCTGCAAAATGCATTTCATCCTACTTCAAAAGTATCCACAGTCTATCACAGTCTCAACAATCTTTTTTAAAGTTCAGAGTTCAAAGTTTCTTCTGAGATTCATGTAATCTCTTACCTATAATCCCCTATAAAATCAAAATCAAAACACAGGTCACATACTTTCAACATATAACGAAATAGGATATGCATTACTGTTCCAAACTGTAGGGAAGGAAGCATAGTGAGGAAATACTGGACCAGCGTAAAGCAAAAAACCAAGCTGAGCAAACTCCAAACTCTGTATCTTCATGTGTTATGTCACTCTTTAGATCTCTAACTTCTTTCAGCTCCGTTGACTGCAGCACACTTCCTTCTCTTGGGCAGGTTTCATTCTCTATTAGCAGTTTTCCTCAGCAGGTATCCTATGGCTCAGGGATCTTTAGTTCCTCAAGGCAATCCAGGCTTCAGGTTCACAGCTTCATCCAATGATCTCTCTAGGCCTTTATTAAGGGACACCCTTGACACGTTCCTGATCTCAGTGACTAACCTTAGTTGAAGGGGCAAATTCCATAACCTGTTTCATCCATCCTTAACTCTTATGCAAGCTACATGTAACCAAAGCTGCCAGAATATGCTACTTCTTGGCCCTCTCGCTCAATGATGTCTTCACCAGTTTTCTGTTTTCAGTGACTACCTTCACTGTCTAACCTTGGCTACACTGAATCTGGATCTGTAGATCAGACTGGCCTTAACTCAGATATCTTACAATTAGAAATTCACTAGCTTTCTCTTTTAGATGGTTACCTTCCCTACCTAAAAAGGTTGGCTTTTCTGGAACTTGTTTTGTAGATGAGATCCACTATTTTATGCCTTCCTGATGCTGGGAATAAAGGCATGTACCACCACATCTTGCTCCAAAATTTTATTTAATTCCTCTTCACAAATTGTCAATTTAGCTCAGTGGGATATTATACCACTCCCTTTAGTCCATTTCTTAATCTCTTTTTCTCCTTAAACAAAGGACTACTTTTCTTTTTTTTTTTTTAAACTCACCTCTAAATTTTTATTTCTCCCCCCCCCCGGAGGTACTTTTTTTTAATTGAAAAAAAAAACTCTGCCTCCTCCCAGCCTCCCATTTCCCTCTCCCTCTCCCTCCCCCTACTCCTCTCCCCCTCCCTCCACTCCTCTCCCCCTCCCTCTCCAGTCCAAAGAGCTGTCAGGGTTCCCTGCCCTGTGGGAAATCCAAGGTCCTTCTTCTTCAATCCAGGTCTAGGAAGGTGAGCATCCAGACTGGTTAGGCTCCCACAAAGCCAGTACATGCAGTAAAATCAAAACCCAGTGCCATTGTCCTTGGCTTCTCATCAGCCCTCATTGTCCGCCATTTTCAGAGAGTCCAGTTTTATCCCATGCTTTTTAGTCCCAGTGCAGCTGGCCTTGGTGAGCTCCCAATAGATCAGCCCCACTGTCTCAGAGGTGGGTGCACCCATGGTGGTCAAAGGACTTATTTTCATTCTACTTCCTTGTGCTCCTTTTCTCTCAAATTTTACATTTTTTTTGCTCCTTTTCATTATAAATCTGTATAAGAGTAATAACCATAAAACAAAGTTAATACTAAGCTTTTTTGGAGATTTCCTCTGCCAATAGAATTAGTTCAAATCTCTTCACATTTGCCTCAGAAAGACTTTCTGGACAAGGACAAAAAGCAACTACATTCTTCACCAATATATCAAATCATTCTCAGCACCATTGTCTTCGGTGATCCTACTAGTGTGGACCATTAAGCATTGCTTAAAGTTCCAATGTTTTTCTAACATAAAGTACCAAAGTCTTAACTCCTCCAAATAAAAACATAGTCAGGCCTATCACAGCTATATTACAGTCCCTGGTACCAACTTCTCATGGTTTCTATTACTGTGAAGAGACACAAAGACCATAGAAACTCTTATGAAGAAAAGCATTTAATTGGGGTGGCTCACTTATAGTTCAGAACTTCAGTCCATTATTATCATGATGGGACATGACAGCACAGAGGCAGACATGATGCTGGAGTAGTAGCTAAGAGTCTAATATCCTGTAGGTAATAGGACATTTGGGCATTTGTGACCAGGGAAACCTATATGCTGGGGCCTTTTGGGATCTGAGCAAGGCAGGGAAGCAGCTAAACTACTGCTATTTTTCAGGATGAGGAAATCTGCAGTTGGAGGTATACTTCTACCCCTTCTTAGCTTCAGGCCATTCCTGAAATAAACTATACCATTGTTTTCTTCCTATACAATTTTCTGCACATGCAGGGCTAATATAGTCCACCGAGCCAGCTTAATGCCATCCTAGAGTTCCAACACAAGTCCGCATATACATCTTCCCATTATAAGGTGCATTTTGAGAAATACTCATTGACGGAAATCAAGTGAGGGTAGGAAGCATTTAGAGGAAGGATCTTGCCACAGCTCATCATTCTTTCTCATACAGTAAGACTCAAGAGATGTAGGAATTCACATCCAGGGGTACTTACAACCTCATTCTGCTTTGTGCCACAGACCTTTATTATCCACTGTTTGCAATTTCTTTCTTTGCCTTTTGCCCTTTCTTCTGCCTTTGTTCCTGGAAATTCTATTAACAAGATCTAGCATGTGGTGAGCATAGTTCCTGATCCTAGGAATAAGACAAGGAATGGAATCACGTTCCTCTATTATATTCTTTACATTCTATTGTGATATCAGGAGGTGGAAAACAACATTTAACTGCCACGTAATAATGAATATTTAAAATTACATGTATGTCTGTTGGCGATGACCACAGTGGAGAAAACAATAGCAACAGCAGGGCTGATAAGAGGACTCAACAGGTGAAAGGTACTGTCACCAAGCCTGAGGACTGAGTTCAATCCTCTTACCTCCACACATTCTCACAACATACAATGAATAAATATAAAAAAATTAAAAAACAAAAACAAACCTATACCAGAAAGAAGGCTAAAGAAATCGTGTGTGTAAATTATGGATTTTAAATGGTATGGTCAAGAAAGACCAGACTCTGTGTAAAACTCACACAAAGCCCCCCCCCTTTTTTTTCTGTGTAATTGTCCAAAGACACGGGGTCATCTAGAAAAATAAACCAAGGTTATAAAATTTTTCCCTTTACAATGAATTAAGTTGAACCATTGTAAAATGTGAAATGTTATTATTTTAATCTTGAGGAAGATATAAGCACTCTTTCTGCATTAATAAATTTACTGCTTTTAGCCACTAAGTAAATTCAAAGATTTATAATTGCACCATTATTGTGCTTTCTTTATTCTCATTGCCTTTTTAAACAAGCAGAGTATATTTGAACCTGCCCGTAGTTTTAATAGAAAACAATCTTCTTAACTTAGTCATTTGTCTTTCCTAGTTTCTTTCTCAATTATTCTCCTTTCTGCTTTAGGAGATGTCGTTAACTAATCGTTGAAACTCAATAAGTAAGAAAAATGATATATTCGCAATATAAATGTTTCAGAAGTTGAAAAAAGCAAAATTATCCAGATTCACTTAATGGAGTCTAGAAGATACATTAAACTCAAGTGTTTCTGGCAGGCTCGTGGGTGTTAGAATGTGTAAACAGTGAGCATTAACACCTCTCATTGCGATTCAGCTTATGGTGGCTGCATTCTGAGCAGCTTGTCTTAAGGCTCAGTCACCCCATGTGTCTGCCTTTCTTCTCTTGTCTTTCAGTTTTAACTGAATACTCTGCAACATTCAATTATTAACTAACAACATGAATTACCAAATGCTTCAAGACCTAAATTGATTTTCTCCCATCAACTTGATATGAAGTTTTTATATTGCCATGTTGACTATTAGCTGTATTGCTATTAACTGTAAACTGTTTTCAGCTGAAATGTGAAAACTATAACTTCTTTTGTAAAATGACATCATACTCTCTATAATTATTATCATAAATAGTGAACCATGAGGCACGTTTGTCAGGTTAGGATACAGGACATATTAGCCAGTGATATCTGAAGATTTTATGATTACAAAGAAAGAACCATGAGTCATGTGTATCAGGCTCCAGTAAAGGACATATTAGCCATGAAGAAAAGGAAAATAGCAGAACCCAGATTTAAAACTTCATTGACAATAAATTTAACTTTTTAGTGAGATCATAACACACTGTGATATCATTGAATATGGTTTATTCTGAACATTTTAAAATACTTTTTAACTATGGTTTGATTGACTAGAGGTGAATGATTTTCTTTCAAAATTATTCTGTTTTTAATTTTTATTGAGTTCTATATTTTTCTATGCTCCCCTCCTTGTCTCTCCTCTTCCTTTTAAGCCTCTCCCAAGGTCCCCATACTCCCAATTTACTCAGAATATCTTAACTTTTTGTACTATTCATGTAGATTAGATCTATGTGTGTCTCTCTTAGGGTTCCCATTGTTGTCAAGGTTCTCTGGGACTGTGATTTGTGGGCTAGTTTTCTTTGCTTTATGTTAAAAAAAAACATTTATGAGTGAGTACCAGTGATACCTCTCGGTGTCTTGGTTACCTCACTCAAAATGATGTTTTCTAGCTCTATCCATTTGTCTGCAAAATTAAAGATGCTGTTATATTTTTTCTGCTGTGTAGTATTTCATTGTGTAAATGTACCACAGTCTCCTTATCCATTCTTTGGTTGAAGGGTATTTAGGTTGTTTCCAGGTTCTGGCTATGACCAATAATGCTTCTATGAACATAGTTGAACACATGTCCTTGTGGCACGATTGAGCATCCTTTGGATATATACCCAAAAGTGGTATTACTGAGTCTTGAGGAAAATTGTTTCCTAATTTTCTGAGAAACTGCCACACTGATATCCAAATGGGCTGTACCAGCTTGCATTCCCACCAGCAATACAGAAGTGTTCCCCTTTCTCCACAACCTCTCCAGCGTAAGTTGTCATCAATGTTTTTGATCTTGGCCATTCTTATAGGTGTAAGATGGAATCTCAGAGTTATTTTGATTTGCATTTCTCTGATAAGGATGTTGAACATTTCCTCAAGTGTCCTTTAGCCATTTTAAATTCCTCTGTTGAGAGTTCTCTGTTTAGGTCTGTACTCCATATTTTTTTAAATGGGATTGATTATGTGTTCTTTTGATGACCAATTTCTCGAGTTCTTTGTATATTTTGGAGATCAGACCTTTGTCTGGTGGGGTTGGTGTAAATCTTTTCCCATTCTATAGGCTGTCATTTTGCCTTCTAGTTATTCTTTCTTAAGAGAGGGATTCCTTCTATATGTCTGCAGCATAGATAATTCTGATTCGTCAAAGTTCTGCCTCAAAAACATATACATGTAAGAACATTATAATGATGAAACAGGTTGTATTTATATATTTAGAAAACACACACACACGCACACACACACATGCAAATGTCCACACACTGAGTATGCATGCACATGTAAAAACAAAGAAAAAGGATCTGGAATCAAAAAGAAAATGAAGTCTAAACTCCTGTAAATGAAAAAGAATAGTAATGTAGTAGAGTTACTGGATACTCTCTGTATTAATGTAAGATTCTCAGTCTTCTGGCTTCATCACCACATCACTGTCTTATTATTCAAGGAAGCAGTAACCAATGAAACACTTAAGTCAGCTTAAGTCTTAGGAAACCCATGTAAGGGATCATCAGGCATTGCCACTTTCACTGGAAACAGGTAAACATTTTCCAAGGCCCTTCAACCTTTGCCTTAAAATCCTCTTCTTGCCAAGAGTATTATTCATGCATTGCTATATAACTAACCTCATAGGTAACCTAATCTGGTCTCAGTTCTACAAGATTGAGACTCACCTGAAGGCAGAGTATAAACCTCATGAGTAGCTTGACCTTGCCCTCTTTGTGACACAGCTAAACCTGTGTAGAGATTGGCCTGCTTTAGCTGTCGGTAAAACAGGCATTTGATATAAGAATAACTGTGTGATGGCATCTTCTGGGTGACTACTGACAGGTGGCTGAGAACATTATGTGCTGCTTAATGACTTGCTCTAACACAAGCTCTTCTTTTTCCCATCTTCGTTTTCTTTCTATTTGTTTCTAGGCAAAGTCTACAACAGCTCTGTAGGACCATAAACTTCTGATTTTTCTTCCTTAACACCCAAAGTGTTATGATTACAGGGGTGTGTAATCTGACCTAGAATTGTTTTCATGATTAGTCTTAGAACTATGCCCACTAAAGCTGTTTTGAAAAAACACGGCGGCCTGGAATACCCTCTGCATGGACTTTTTCAGTCCATAGATCTTACTTGCACTGTGGGTTTTGTCCATTATTCTCTCTAGTTTTTCACAGTGTCCTTCTTGCTAATACACTGATGTAGTCTTTCCTTGTATATGTAACACCTTTCTCATAGTTAAGCTTATTTTTCACACTATAACCTAGTTGAAATCAAATTTGTTTCCTCTTTTTTCCTACCAAATAATCAGGGAAAATACAAAGAGCACACACATTTGCCTTAATGGCTTCAATATTATTAATTTATTAGTTGATGATTTGTTTCAAATCAAATAACTCTTCATACTGCTTTCATGAATAATTGTTACCTTTCAAATTTTGCTAACTCTATTACAACAAATAGCAAATAACTCCAAGCCATTCACAAAAGAGCTGATTGCCAACTTGTCTTTGTAGAATGTCATTCTGACATGGCATATCAGGACTGATTAAATTTTACAAAATATTAAAATGTAACTGCTCTATCGGTTCTTGTTACAGATCACTTACTTGTTTAGTCAATAACACACCCAACTTCAAGGCTTATCTAATAGAACATTGCCAAATATTTAGCAGGAAGAAGATTGTGAATGTGTATGTACCTGTAGAATAATCTTACTCTTTGAGGGACAATATTAGAAGCTATAGCATTTGGCAGTGTATATGTTTGACTATATATGATATCCCATCCAGTCTTCATAAGAACAATGATATGTATGATTTTAATACAGTTTCATTTATTTAGATTACTTTTCAAAGAGAGATGAGGGGAAAATGAGAGAGGAGAGAAATGTAGAGTAGTGAAAACTTTAAAGAAAGAAGAGAGAGAGAGATGAGAAGGGGGAAAAGAGGAAAGAGTGGGGACATGGAAGAGCAGGAAGAGAAGGATTCAGGAGAAAAATCTTAATCACCATTCTTTTAAAAAAATAAGTCATAGGTAAGTAATTTCATTTATTCAAATTTTTTATTGAGGCAAGAATTCACGTTCTTCCATTTTTTGAAAGAATGTACATGCATGTATGTGTATGTTTGTGTGTACATGTCAGAACAGGTCAGAGGAAAAAAAAAAACTTTGTCCATTTTGTTATCTCCATCTATATGAGAGCAAACTAAGGTTACCAGGCTTGCATGGCAAACACCTTTAAGTGATTAATATCTTCTTAGCATGGTAACTCATTTTCCATTACTATTTGACTTCATTTCTTTTTTTTCCTTTTTAAAGATCTTTCCAATAAATTTTACATTTTTTTCCATGGATGTGATACACTAAAGAAGGACACACTGGAATGGGAGGCCTCTGGGTCACCAAGCCTGGAAAACATAGCAGCAAACATCAATTCTGTCTCCAACAAGATAGAAAATAAGAATCAAAACTGTACTTACCCACATGCATATCAGAACCTACACACACACACACTATATATACATATGCCTATCATACACACATATCACACATAAAAATATGTTCTTAAATGGATATTGGTTATTAGTCTACCAAAAATACATGACTTAATTATGTACTCAAATGTCTAAAATTGTACCGATGACAGATCAGGTTGTTAATTAAATTAAGCATAATCTAAAGAATCTCATCTATATGCATTGTTGACTTGAATCATGAACATTTTAAATATTTTTTAAACTTATTTATTTTTAAATGTGTGACTATATGTGATGCTTACAGGATATGAAGAGTATTTTTCTTATACAGGGGTTGTAGCTTGTTGGTAATTCAACTCAAGGCCCTCACATACAAAGGAAGAACTTTGCTACTCACTCTCTTCACATCCCTAAAGATACATTTCTGTGTATTCCTCTGGTTATCTTAACGCATAATAATTCTCAGCTTCATCACTAAAATGATGCTGTAGCTACCACACTTACTTACAAAGATCACTAAGAAAGTAAGAATCAGTATAATAAAAGGATATTTCTTTTTCAACTATTTGAATATTCAGATACAACAAAGTACCAGCAAGAAATGCCCATCAAATATTTGCTTACGAGTCACACCTGGTGATAATATTGCCAACTTCAGTACAGTTTCTTAAGCTTCTCTGACTGACATTCTCTGGACAGTAGACAGATGAATGTTAGGATTACACCCTTCCTTTTAAGAAAATTTCATTATTTCAGTACATTTTACTTAAAATGGAATTGAAAGAATTTTATTATTTTAAAATGGGACAGGGAATTGTATACTTGTGAAGACAAATTTAGTCCGTTTTGTAAAACATAAAAGATTCTGGATAACACCTTCCAAACAAGTATCCATTATAAGATGTCCAGGTTACCATTGCTCCTTATATAGGAATGTGAAGTTTAGTTATGGATAAAACATGATAATACCAGCTCCATAAAAGAACTGGCAAACTTGTATTATTAAGTCTATCTCTATCATGAGTGTCCACTGTCAACTTTCTTCAAAAGAACAATATAAGTAATTAAATATTATTATTTAAAATAGATGGAAAATATGTCAGTCTTTTACAATCAACTAGATCTGAAGATGAAGAAGTGATTTGGTTGTTCATCCTCATCAACTTAGACCAATATGGAGAAGTTCAGCAGAACCATCATATATGGGCTGCCCTTGCATGCTTTAGCCCTGCTAGGGGATGAATTTCATTTTTTTTTCAGGTTTTAAGCTAATGGTGGCACTATTTGTAGTTTTTTTTTTTTTAAGGTGGTGCTAGAAACAAGAACCTGTATTGTATAGTAGAAATAGAAACTTGCAAAGTAACTTTCAAGGAAAACTTTCTAACCAACGCTTCACTGTTTCAAACCGAGGTCACTGTGCCTTCAAACCCACAGTTAACCTGTCACTGACAAAGTTAAGAAAGCAGTTTGCGAACTGCAGTTGGCACTGACCATGCACCAGAGCAAACCATGTACAGCATCATGTGTTCTGATACATACTTCATACTCATTATGTTTGTAACAGTAGTTTAATTTAAAGATATACCTTTGTTTAAATCACATAGTGATTCTTCCATATTTTATCAAGTAGTAAAAATAACTTATCTTTCTATGTGGTTATTGTGGTTAAGAAGCTATAGATGTTTAAAGGACGACTTAGCAATTTTTATTATTTTCATATTGAGTTTTGTGAAGCTTAAGACTCTCAATATGCACCAACCTCTTATTATATTTAAAAGTATACCATAAGAATAATTACCAAAGACAAATTATTGGGGGGTGTCCTGTTGGATTTCTTAGATTTATATAATAGCCTGATATTTGTGAACTAGATTGGTTATACAAACAAGATAAAAATGCAGAGAACTGGACACATGTAAAATATTCGCATAAAATATAAACAATCAGTTTCCTGCTGATTATAATATTTGTCATACACCTCTTATATGAAATTGAATTTTGTTTGACTTCTACAGGAGAAAAGTTTCCACAAAGAAGGAAGAATGGAATTCTGGTCCTTAGTAGAATTAATAAAGACATGTTTTGTTTTTAACCTAAGTTTGCACAGAACATTTTTCATGAAATTAGAGTCTTAAAAGCAGCCATAAACATGTTTTGACTTCACACTTTTAGTTAGTGAATAATTCTGGTCCTGGGTAGATGGGCAAAACTGTTTCACAAGTTTGCTGATCGTGAAGAGTTTACTGGGTTGTAGTTATCTGAAATCTTAAGGAGGCTGACACATCTTTGCCATGTATACCACTCCAGTGTCCTCAATAAATAACAACTAATCTCCTCAATAAAAATGGTTAAAAAAAAGAACAAAAGCCAAAAAGAAGCTACTCAATAAACTATCCCGATGAAGAGAAATTTGGTTACACTCTTTGAAACATGTTGAAATTATGAGATAATATTTGAAAACAGTGTATGTGCATACATGTAAACATTTTACAAAAGGGGCTGTCCAGTATTCATTTTTTTCTCTAGTTGCAAAGAGGTCAGGAATAATTCACACCCTCAGAAATGCCAGCCTTAAGGTTTTAAATCCCCAAGGCTTAAAAACAAGATTTTCAGACCCCAGCATCTTCTTAGTGCTAGTACTTGAGAACTCCATCCTGCTGGCTCAGAGATCTCAAAGCTACAGACGTGGAGCTCCATGTACTCATGTCAGAGCCAGTTCTAATCCTTTAAGTCACAAGCCCTGTTCTTGGCAGAGCACGCTATTCCCAACCACTGCCTGTCAGGCTCCCTGCGTAATTGCAGCTGAGTGTTAAGTGTGAGCTCCGTAGCTTGTAACCTGTGAGCTCTGACTGTAACCACTGCTCAGTGCCCTGGTTATTCACAGTATTTTCATGTCTTTGGCCTTAGCCTCCACTGTTCTCACCTTTGTTCATTCTCTCCGTTGTAGGATCCACCATTTCTTTTCTGAGCCAGATCTAGCTCTCTTTCTCCATCTCCTATTTGGTGTATGAACCAAAGGTTTACAGATCCATAAGGCTTGTAACATCAGGCTGCCTCCCAGGCACTTTTCTCAGTTTTGTGTGTGTCACAGTCAGAGGCACGAGTATGGAAACCTAGGTTTCCCTCTGCTCTTCCTATGCACAGCTCAACTTACTTGATGTGAGATACAGACCATGAGGCAGAGATGCTTGATCTTTCTGAAGGCTTTATTGGGAGGAATGTAACACTACGAAGGAAAATGCAGGAGAAGCTTCCAGGAACAACCGATCAAGGTCAAGGAAAGTGTGCTTATATAGAGAGGTAGTACAGTAAGCTTGTCCCAGTTTTAACCTCATAGGTATTGACTTTCTAGTTCATCTTGTTTTCCACACTGCTCACAGACCTCAGGCATGAAGCAATCACATAGTTTGCTTTCTATCCTGTATGCCTTTAGCTGGTCACTAGGAAGAGTAAGGTGGGAAGAGACATCAAAAGCTCACCTCTAAAGCTTATGCATTTGCAATAGACTCTTTCAAAACTGTTCAAGATGCCAGGAAGAGTTCTGGCTGGAGAAAGTATCAGGAAGCAGGAGTGTGGCCTCAGCAATAGTGGTAGTTGAAAGAGTCCTCATCTGATGTCAAAACATCATACATTGATAATATAATTAAAAACAGCTGGGAAATAAAAGACACACGATAACTTTTAGGCATCATGGAAAGGTCTCTTAGCTTAGTTAAAGACCAATGTCCTGCTCTATCATATTCATTAACAGACAGAGGCACACACACATGGGTAAAAATGCAAGCACACACAGTCTTGAAGATCCTCATGAAATAAAGTCTGCTTACACTAAGAATCTAGTTATTTAACATTGTTAACAGTATTTAATAAGTTTTTACTTTTCGTCATGTGTCCTTAGAGAGATTGGGGTCTGTCTGATCTGTTACATAATTCTTTGTAGTGCAATATGACTGCTATTTCATATAAATGTTCAGAAAGCAAAGAACAGCATCAAAAGTAAGAAACTAAAAGGACTAAACTTGATTCTCTATTTTAATTATTCTTATGATGTGTAACTTTGAGTAATGAGGTAATATGATAAATTAATTCTGTATGATAATTATTATGATATGACCTTGATTTAAGGAATGTATTTTATGGAGAAACTATATAATGGTAGCTTATCAATTCTTGTCTAGACAGTTGCTAGGCTTAATAAATTATATATATTGTAACTCATACAGGACATTTATCAACATTAACTAGGTTACTTTCTTTTCTAAGGATTATTTGAACAAAATACACGTTCTCTCCTTTTAATGGAAATTCATAGCTTACAGATTATTTTAAGGAGGGATTGGCAAAATTTCTGATAAAAACTATGTAATTTGTATTTTAATTAATGTAAGAAACAGTCAGCTTATGCTACCTATTGTTTTCAATACCTTCAACTTATTTCTAGCATGCTGTTGGCATAACACAAGCACCAGGAAGATATGGATTATCAAAAGCAATTTATTAGTCCTTGCTTTATGTTTGTATTTAATTAAGTTTAATATTAATGTTTAGAATCTAGTTATTAAACAGCTTTATTTTCAGAACACACTGTGATTGCTAATGAGAATAAAACTCATGCTAATATGTTTTGTACACTGAACTTTTTTGATGTCTTGAGATAATTTGACATCTTTGTCGTTCTCAAAATGGTCTACTGTCTACGAACTTAGAGGGAACTCTAAATCAATGAAATAATATGTAACCTACCCAAGAGTTTGTAATAATATAAATAATATTTAACCTAATTATAAATCATAAAACACTAATACTCAAATAAAATATGTAGCTACTATGCTTCATGGGACATATATTGTGTAAAATGGAAGAAAAATCAAGATAAGTGTTATCAGACAAGAGTAAAGATGTACTTCTAAGGATAACGACACTTTGAGGCATGGAGAATGAACTTTAGTCAGCTCACACCCCAGCTGTCCAGTGTTCTTTTGGTTCCTAACGAATCAATGTAGAAAGTCACTGAAGGTCACTAAGATGCCATTACTTTTCATGTGAAATGCATCCGTTTAAGATGCTTTCATCAGGAATCATCAGCTCCTTGCTCTTCCTTGAGTGTAGTGAAAGGCTATATATGGCATGCGGACTCCAGAGGTCACAGGGTGAACTTCTAAGGAATGAGCAGAGCCTGTGATCATCAGAATCCAGCCCACAAGCTCAAGGATGAGAGAATCAACGCTGCAAGTTAATGCAGGCATCCTAGCTGCTTTGAGGAAGGAGTCACAAAAAAAGACAAAAGAAATACAGTAAAGCCCCCAACATAGGCAAATAACTCCCTGGTTGTAAATTGTAAGTAATTTTGTGCCAAGGACTATGGCACTTAGAAATGACAAAACAGCGCATGCCCTATGTCAGTGGCATCTATATATTTTAGTGAAAATTTATTTAAGAACCACTTACATTAAAATACTCAAAGACTTTATGTAATCAGAGGTTTTTCTTAAAAACACAATTAAATTTATCCCACTAAAGATCCCTCAGCACTGCAATGCTCTCTTATACTCCACCTCACTTCATATATTTCTGTATGTGCATGCGGAGCACATGCACACAACATTAGATCTTACATACAGAATATCAAGTGATGCAATCTTTTCTTTTCTTTTTTATAATTTGCTTTCTTTTATTATTTTTTATAAAAGATTTATTTATTTATTATGTATATAGTGTTTTGCCTTCATGTATGCCTACAGGCCAGAAGAGGGCACCAGATTTCAGGATAGATGATGGTTGTGAGCCACCATGTGGTTGCTGGGAATTGAACTCAGGACCTCTGGAAGAGCAGTCAGTGTTCTTAACCTCCGAGCCACCTCTCCAGCCCAAAACAACTTTTTTTTTTTTAAATTTTTATTTATTTATTTATTGAAGATTTTTGCCTCCTCCCGGCCACCGCCTCCCATTTCCCTCCCCCTCCCCCCATCAAGACCCCCACCCTTGTAAGCCCAAAGAGCAATCAGGGTTCCCTGCCCTGTGGGAAGTCCGAGGACCACCCTCCTCCATCCAGGTCTAGTAAGGTGAGCATCCAAATTGCCTAGGCTCCCACAAAGCCAATACGTGCAGTAGGATCAAAAACCCATTGCCATTGTTCTTGCCGTCTCAGTAGCCCTCATTGTCCGCTATGTTTAGCAAGTCCGGTTTTATCCCATGAATTTTCAGACCCAGGCCAGCTGGCCTTGGTGAGTTCCCGATAGAACATCCCCATTGTCTCAGTGTATGGGTGCACCCCTCGCGGTCCTGAGTTCCTTGCTTGTGCTCTCTCTCCATCTGTTCCTGATTTGGACCTTGAGATTTCAGTCCGGTGCTCCATTGTGGGTCTCTGTCTCTGTCACCTTTCATCGCCTGATGAAGGTTAATATTCAGGAGGATGTCTATATGTTTTTCTTTGGGTTCACCTTCTTATTTAGCTTCTCTAGGATCACGAATTATAGGCTCAATGTCCTTTATTTGTGGTTAGAAACCAAATATGAGTGAGTTGTTTTATATACCAATTCCAATTTCCATTTCCTCCCCTACTCCCATTCCCTCCAACCTCCCTCCCCAACCCCATCCCCCATTTACTCCTCAGAAAGGGTAAGGCACATTGCAGTCCTTTGAGAAACAACCTCCTCCATTAAAAAAAAAAATCTTATTCTGTGGTGATGATTGATGTCAATTCACATTTTGTTAGTCATTTAAGAATTATTTGTAAAATGCAGCTTTTTAAAATTTTTAGTAAATTTTATTAATTGAAAAAACATTATGTTATGCACTCCTGTTTCTCTTCCCCCCAGCCTCCTCCAAGCTGCCCTCCTTTTAAACTCCTCTCTTGGTTCCCTAACTTTCATGCTCATAAAGCTTCCTTTTTAAATAATTGTTTTTACATACATACATTGTATATATCCTATGTGTGTATGTACAATATATGCAAATACCACCTGCTGACCAGGTTTTGTTGTTAGGTATATGATTTCAAGGTTGACCCCTTAGCACTAGATAACCAATATGGGGGCTAACCTTGGGGAAGGCTAATTCTCCTTCTCCAAGTAGTCATTAGATTAGTTGTCTGCTTTTTTTCATTGTTATTGTTTTGTTTGTTTTTGTTTTTCCCTAGGGTAAGACCCTGTGAGTTTTCCACTCTTCTATTGACATTTCCCTGATCTGGTCTTGTTTATGCAGCCACTTCTAGGAGAGACTCCTTCAGCTTTGTGGCATTTAGGCTCCCACTCTCTCTCTCTGCCCATGGATGATCCGTGAGGCACCAAAGCAGGAGTTGTGATGTGGTACTCAGGTATTTGTTGATTTCTGCATTGTGTCCAGTTGTATAATGGTACTAATATGATTCCTTGAGACTATTTAAGGCCATATAATAAAGGAATGATAAGTAAATTGTATCTGCTGCCTTTATTTCCTTTACTTATTCAGCAAAGCCATTAACTTTGCACACTTTGCTATGGTGACTTAGTTTTCTTCCTTGTCTTGTCATTCTGAATGAAATGTTATTATCTGATTTTTTTTATCTCTCTTCCAAGTTATTAAAGTTTATCGTTGTGGTTAATAGACTTTTTGAGGAGGTGTAAAACTCCTCACTGTCATTTAGACAAGTGGCTGATCTTCTAATGGTTCCCAGAGGAGAGGAGATGACTTTGAAATAGTCAGCAGTGAATTTTGACTTTCCCACCAGGTTTGGGGGTTTCACATTTGACTGTGCAGGGTGAAATTACCACACACTCTGACCATGAAAATTCTCTCACTGGCCTGTCAACACTTCTTTAGAAGGTAAGGGAAAAATCAAGTTTTAGTTCACTCCTGTAATGTACAGGGTCCCCCTATGCGTTTATTTAACACCAACTAGTGTCTTTGCCAGGACTAAGGATACGAAATTGACATGATACAGCTTTTCATTATACAGATATGGAAGGGTATTGTTTTTAAGATTAGATATTTCATAGAAGTATTTTAGTATCATAGTTTGATATTACAAATGACAAAAGGCTATAATACCACAACAAGTTTAAGAATTCTATGCTCTGAAAGTAGTAATTAGTATTTTTTTCTCATTGTTGACTGCTGACATAAGGATGTTTTAAATTTAGAACTGCATTTATCCTAAAGCATCACTTCAAGACTATCACCATGCCAACTGTTAAATTAGCATAATTTCTGAGCTAATACATAATTTTGAAACAGTATAGACTGAGATGTAAAATAATCAAAATTAAGTATGTATCTAATAATTCTTAATTATAACTTTGCCAGAGATTTTATGCTACATATACATATACACATATACATATATACACATATACATATATATGAAAATTGAACACTCAAAAAGTCTAAAGAATAACTTAAGTATGTATTTGGCATTTACACTAATAGGTTAAGAAATGGAATCTAAAATAAGACATGACAGAAATGTGTAATTACGTTCTTTGAAACCCTAGCTAGTAACTTCAGTTTCATTTTTTTCTTCCCCCTTCATTCCTCTCTTCTCCTCTTTTCCCTCTCCTCCCCTCTCCTTTCCTCCCTTATCCTTTCCGCCTCTTTCTCTTTTTATTCTTTTTTGATTCATGATATACATGTGATTTACTTTGTAAAATAGTTTGTTTCATAGCAAAATTGCACCGTAAGTATGGAGATTTCATCTATAGTCTGCCCTGTTATACACAGCCCTCTTGCTGTCAATGAACCTCATCACAGTGATTCACTTGTTTATTATTGATACGTCTTCATTAATACATTATTTACATCATTGGTATCTTTGGGCATTGTACCACAAACTGTTCTTTGACTTTAGAGACACTTATAAAGGCATGTGTCTGTATTTCATAGACATATAGAGATTTTTCACTGCCCTAAAGCCTTCTATGGTCCTATCCCTCCTCTCTCCAACATTTTTTTTCTATCCCAGTAGTTTTCCATTCCAAAACACTATATAGATGAATCACAGTTTAGGTGCTTTTCAAATAAGGATTTACTTAAAAGTATTCACTCATATTTCCTGTTTTTTTTTGTGATTTACTTTTTTGATGTTGAACAGTTTTGATAACCCATGCCACAGATTTATTTTTCTATTCAACTATTAAAAAATTAGCATTTGCCAGCATGTTTTAATAATTTAAAGCTTTTGCACATTCCTGTGTATAATTTTCAAAGATTTTACCTTTTTCATGTACTAATAAGAGCAGTTGATAAAAAATAGTGTTTTACCATAAACCATTTTTTTCAGTCCTCAGATTCTCAATAACAGTTCATTTTGAATATACCGTTTTCTTGTCTTAAAACATAAACTTGCATTCTAATACCCAATGATTTTGAAAGATACCAGCAATATGTTCATGCAAAGATCACAAATTAAATGTGCCTTCTAAGTACATCTTAGGAGTTGTGATGTGATGCCCCTTGGACTAATGGAGACTCCATAAAGAATAGTAATTATGAATAGGTTTCTTCGCTTCTGCCATCTCAGTACTCTTCACGTAAGGTCACATGATGATTTTTCTCCATGGATTTTTTTTCTATTATGCAAAACAAATATACTGAAGTCACATGTAAGTATTTGCTGACTTATCTCCCCTCCAAATTCCTAACTTATCTCCTTATACCTTTAGATCCCCTTCTCATGCCCCAGTCTACTTTCTTTTTTAAATTAATTAATTAATTTATAAAAAAGAGCCATATTTTCTCACTTTGTATGCCAGATCCAGTTTCCACCCCCTCTCCTCCTACTGCTTCCCCCACCACCCATCCCATCCACTCTTCAGAGAAGGTAAGTTCTCCAATGGGGCATCAACAGTCTAACACATTACTTTGAGGCAAAACTAAGGCCCTCCTTACTATATCTAGGTTGAGCAAGGTATCCCTTCAAAGAGAATGGGTTCTTGAAAAGCCAGAACAAGCAGGAGAAATAAATCCTGGTCTCTTTGCCAACGGCATCACAGTCTTTCCCAGATATACAATTGTCACCCACATTCATAGGACCTAGTTTGGTCCTATGCTGTCAGGCCAGGCACCCATTAGCTCAAGCAAATTGTTTCAGTATGTATTCCCATCATCTCTTTGCTTGTATTCTCACTTCTCCCACTCTTCAGCTGGGCTTTGGGAGTTCAACGTAGTGCTCTTCTGTGGATCTCTGCCTCTACTTCCATCAGTTGCTGGATGAAGGTTCTATGATGACATTTAAGATAGTCATCAATCTGACTACAGGACTGATGTGGGAGTGTCATATATCAATCTGTTGATTTCATTGGTTAAGCAATAAAGGAACTCCTTGGCCCTGATAGGTTAAAAGATAGGTGGGAAGAGTAAACAGGAGGAAGAGCAAGTGAGGTAAGACTCTGCTCTGCTCCCGGAGAGACTCGACAGCTCTGCTCTGGAGCAGAGACACCATGCTCTGCTCTCCCAATAGCTCTGCTCTCTGAGGCACATGCCATGAAGCTCCGACCCAACATGGACATAGATTAGAATCTTCCCGGTAAGCGCACCTTGGGGTGCTTACACACATTATTAGAAATGGGTTAGAACAATATGTAAGAGCTAGCCAATAAGAAGCTAGAGTTCATGGGCCAAGCAGTTCTTAAATGAATACAGTTTGTGTGTTGTTATTTGGGGCATAAGCTAGCCAAGCGGCCGGGGTGTTGGGGACACAGCCCCGCCGCTGCTCCTATTTCAACACAGGACAAGGCCAGTTCAGGCATTCTCTCCACTATTGCTTAGGGTCATTCTTGTGGATTCCTGTTAATTTCTCTAGTGCTAGGCTTCTTGCTAGCTGCACAATAGTTCCCTCAATCAAGGTATCTCTTTCCTTGCTCTCAGACCCAGACCCAGAAAGATGAGCATGGTATGCACTCACTCATAAGTGAATACTAGCTGTAAAGCAAAAGATAAGGAGCCTATATATAGTCCATGACCCTAGGGAAGCTAAGTAACAAGGAGAAACCCAGGTAGATCCCCCTGGGAAGGGGAAATAGACAATATCTCTTGAGGAAATTGGAAGCTTGGGAGTAGGAAAGAATGGAAGACAGAAGGGAAGCAATAAGGGAGAAGTGGAGTTCTGAGGAGAACTTGAGGGAGCTGGATGTGGCCCTGTTTACTTTCTGCTAATATATATTAATAAATAAATATGTGTGTATGTATATTAATACACATACAATTGTCAACTCAGACTCCACATGGATGAGAGAAAATGTGTGATTCTTTTCTAAATCTGGCTTTATTATAAGCTGATCAAATGTGACATAATTTCATTCTTCTTTACAGTGGAATAAACCTCCACTGAGTGCCAATACCAAATTTTCTTGTTCTACTCAGTTATCATTAATATCTAAGCTTTAAATCTTTGCTGTTGTTATTGGTGCAGCAATAAACATGAAGTATCTTAACAATATTAGTTATCTTTGTATACCTTTTTTTCCAATCTAGAGTGAGTATATGCATCTCTAGCTCAAACATGGACATTTTAACAATTTCATTTTAGTGCTGAATGTAATATAGTATACTTTTTTCTAGTTCTACATTTCTAAAAAAAAGATTAACTTAGTCTTATATTTTATAATATATTTTATTTATTGTTTAAGAATTTCACATGTGCATGTAATATATTTTGTATAACCCTCTCATGTTTGCCCTACTTCACTTTTCCAACTGCATAAAGTTTTTAAAATAATTACATATGGGGCAAATAAGATGCAAAATATTAGTCTTGGTATTAAATACATAAGGGTATAATTTGAATCAAATTTATAGTATAAAGAAGTTAAGATAGGTCTATATTTACATATATATTCATAAGGAGTAGGATATATGTAATTCTTAGGATGCTAATTACAGTGAATATTACAGCATAGTCATATAGGAGGTAGAGGAGGAGAGGAAAGAGTTATTTCTCTAAATTTATCTACGGCTAATGTTTCAGGCTCAGTTTTAATTATCATGCACTCAAGAAATGCTTGTATTTCCTTTTCCAACTACTGATATTTTAATGCCATTTTGTTATATCTCAGATATGCTGTATATCTCTGGTTGTATGTGATGAACTCTCCAAAAGCTATAATGGTCACTGAACATGAACAGGAGAAAAGAAGATGGTTGTGTAGTAGGGTGACAAATTGATTATTTATCTTGAATTAAGGTATGGTTTTAATTTAATTTATAAAGAAAGACTAAAGAAACAGGCAACAATCAGTTTTTCTTGGGTTTTGAGCTGACTACAAATTGCATTAAGCAGAAATGAGTCTGTAGACTTTAGATGTATCTGCATGTATATAAATTAAAGACGGGAGTTTGAGGAAGGAAACATGACATAATTAACAACTGCCCATTCGGTAGAATTTTAGAAGAATGTTTAAAATCAATAAATATTTACCTATATGTACATACATGTATAAGTAAACAGAAGAAGATGCATTTTCAACTATTGAACTATATGCATAAGCTTCAAATTAATTTAATTTGAATAATTTAGTTGAGGGAAGTTATGTAATCCTTCCAACATTGTTAGGAACTTATCAGTCTTCCATTTAGCTTTTCTTAATTTGTGGAGGGATGCAAACCTGAAGCTGAATTCGAAGATTTATTTCACCTTTAGTGTGATTTTCTGTGCTATAAAGTGCATTATTACTGTGCGCTCATGTTTGACTTACCAGTTATTAATTTATAAAAGCAAAGAGTTATATTATTAAAAAGAAAATAAATCAACATGCTATATGAGGAATTATAATTTAACAAGCACATATTACTGGTTAGAGAGAATAATACCATATAATAATCATATTAATAATGAATATTTATCTAATACTTTCTCTAAATATTTAATATATGTTACCTCAATGAATCCTAAAAGAATATTTGAGAACATAATCATTTTAGAATTGAGAACACAGACCTGTGAAGGTCTGAACTAATCTTCAAGAACACAGCTAACATCTAAGTAGAAGAGACAAGGTGGGTGGACAGGTAAGACCATGTCTTAGCCTTCTGAGAAGCACACACTTAAGCATTATGCTAGATACTGTTATGTATAACAGGAATCCATTTTCAAAGAAATGTAATTTTAAAAGAATACATTATCAAATAATCTTATGACATTGTTTAACTGGCAATGATTTAGTTTCCTAAAAGTTCCTTTAAAGGTCCATGAGTTCTTTGGAGTTGTAACCATGTGAATCCTTTTACATTTTCTTGCTCAAACATGTCTTATTTCTCCAAGGTCATACTGTGAAAACATTGAAGAACTCTCATGATATTAAAATTATATTGTTCTGTCTTATGTTCTCACAGGATGGGATATCTTTCACTCATGTATGTGCCTACACATTTATAACACTTTCAAAATCTGGTCATATCCTATCTCACTCTTAAAATAACTGGAGGAAAGTCTACCATCAGGTCTAACTAATTTGCTTCCTGTTATGCCTTGCATTGTTTATTTTCCTCATTGCTTTGACAAATTACACAGATTTTAGATCCAACTTAAGAAGAAAGAGGAAGAAAGGGGTAGGGGAGGAAGGTATAGGAAAAAAAGATCTAATTTGAAGATACCTCTATCATGACAGGAAGTCAAGGAATAAGCCCTGTAGGGTAGTGACATGATGACTAGAAAACAGTGTTGTTTGCAATTCTTGGGTCCATCTCACTTGGTCAATTTTATGCTTAATATGTCAGTAATTATAACCTGAGGATGATGAAAAACCCAGAGAGGTGATCTGTTTTGCCTTGCTGTCCACCAGCCTAGCTCTAGGTTTATTGAAATAGTCTTTCTAAAGAACATATAAATGAGAATGTAAAAGGGGGACACCAAATGTCCTTCTCTCTCTCAATGATCTTCACACACATACACATACACACAATTAATTTATAAAAGCAAAAGAGCAGCTGGAGCTCATACTTCCTTACTTTCCAGAAGCAGCAGCAGCAACAACAACAAATTATCTAGAAGAGAACTGGTATATCCTCAAATACTTTGTAACTTGAGAGATGCTAGGATATGAAAAACATTTCCAAGTTCAACTGTTGTATAAAAGATGTACCTGTTGCTAATTAATCCCTGCAAATAGTTTTAAAGCTGTGCTTGCTGTGATTATGGTTTTTAATACTTACAATTTGAATACTGTGCCAATTTTAATATTTTTTATATTCCCTTTTCTCGTCATCCCTTTTTCCAAAGTAGAAGAAGAACTGAGGTTAGTTTTGAGGGGTTAATTACAACAACAAAGATACTATGTAGCAAAGATAGATAGATCCTTCATACTGTGGTTATTTTGGTGACAATTGCATCTTGCAAGATGGCACAAATTTGAAATGGATGTGCTGGTATTCTGCCAATCATTTTGCTAAGTAAGTGACTCCATTAACAGAACAGTGGATGTGTAACAAGTCACACATGAACAAATGCTATGTCTGTGATTCAAATATAAGACAGTTCTTGTAGATATTTTAATTACCTTTGTTGCATCTACAAATATGTAAAAATGGTAAATTTCCATTTAAAAAGCTGAACATTTCCTGTATCAGAGTTATCTTACCATGGTGTCCAGTGTATTTATGTCCAAGCTATATTCCAGATAATATTACGCCTGGTTCTGGTTTCTCCTGACACAAAAGTAGGTATATGAGCTGTAAAAATAAGAGAGATTACATTTATATATCAGGGCTTGATTTTCAGAGCTTCAAGTGTGGAGATGTCCCTGCAGCATTAGCTATGTAATTTAGTTCTTAGCTCCTTTCAATCTATGCCTGCCTCCCCACTGGGCCAATTTATACTGCAGTGTAAAGTAATGAACAGTTACAGTGTCCCTGGGGAAAATCAGCAGGTTTTACTCTGTATTGCATTACAGACAATTGTTATGTATACTCGCCCATTAGTCAGGTTGAGCAGACATAAATGAAATCCACAGTTATTCCCCAAATCTCATTAAGACATCACTTTTCCCTTATTTCCACCAAATCTTTTACTTGGTGGATAAGAGGTAGTTGGATAGACTGATTGCAATTTCAGTGCCTCTGTAGTTCTTTTCCCAGAATCTGGCAAAGAGATTGATAGAATTGGAGCTATTTTGAGAGAATCAGCAGCAGAACAGTATTGGGGGTAAAGGGAAAGAAGGATTAATATTTTAGATAATTAGATCCTAAATAATCAACATGTTTTATAGCTCTGCCCAACAGTTTCATTGCAGAAGACCAATAGATCCTAAAGAATTGATGGCCTATTGCTAGCCTGATCATTCAGCCTCTCCTGGCATTTTTTCCCTCACAGTACAACTCCTCTCTCTATCTTTACTGTGATCTAAATTTTACATGGAAATTTAAGGTGTAGAGTTCCCTGGTTAATTCGTTATTAATTTTAGTTGAAGTTTTCTTTTTAATTGTCTGAAAATTTCATAGATGTATATAATATGATTTGGTTAAATTTACTTTATAACACCTCTTCAAACTCCTCTCAGCATTTTCTTTCCTGGTTTTATGTACTCTTTTTAAATCCGCTGAGACCACTTTGTGTTGAAATAACCATGCTAGCTAAGGATAAAGCAGTTATACTTTATTTATTATAAGGGAAAAACTCACGAAACAAGAAATGAGAAATCCAAGCACAGCAATGTCCAGAAGGAAAAGGTACAGAGAAATAGTGCACCTGGAGGTGCACACATTTTACCCTGGGTCCCAGCAAAGCCATGCCTTAACTGAGACTCACTTCTTAGATGACTGGCTAATAAGTTTCCCCATCAACTTTATACTACTAGTAAGCTTTGGGGGTGGGGGAAAGACAACCATTGGAATATAAGTGACCTAGCAAGAGTTATACTCTTGAAGAAAACTCATTCTGTCTGCCGTAACAATTAATTGTAAATATATTCTCCTTTAAGGGAAAGGACTTTATAAGCCCATCCACCACCCATGCTGTGAACTTCCAACAGTTAGGCCTCTGTGAGTTTGTAGGTGCAATGGCACAGTCATGTCCATAAGGCAGTGTTTTGCACGGCTTCTACTATATCTTTCTCTTACAATCTTCCCGTCATGATTGCCGTGAGGATGTGCCTTGGGAAGAACTATGCTATAAATGTCCCAGTTAAACCGATCACTCCACAGTCTCTTATTTTCTATACATTAACCATTTATGAGCCTATGTATTAGTCAGCATCTTCTAAAGCAGATGCCACTTTTTTAAAGATTGTGCAGTACACAAAACTATGATTACGTTTTATACGTAATGTCATACTATCTCTGTGTAGTAAAGTAATAGAGAAATAGTAATAAATGATATAATTTCCTATATGGCCTATGATCCACCCTCACACCAATTATTGTCAAGAGTTAATAGTGTTTGGCATCTGTTCCTTTTTGTGGGGTGAGCTGAAAGTGATTGGCTACTCCTGTAACAAGCATGCATTACTGAAAATATATTAGGAGGCCTGATGCAAGAACCCACAAAAGTCTACTTAACAGTTTTATTAAGGAGTGCAAAGAAAAACATAGTCACAAATAGAGAACAAGGTAGATACTGGTGCTGATCCAGCTGCCGTTGTCACATCATTCTGCCCAAGGGTGATGAGGACCAGCCACAAGACACTTTTCCCTCTGCTTGCTCCTGCTCTAACCCACACAAGAGAAAGAGCGCATGTGACCTCCTCCTTAGTTTTACCTGGACACATATTTAGAGAAAATCACGTCCATAAAATAAGCAACCCCAAGCATCATTGGCTAAACAGATAGAGCTCCCACAACATTTCACCTTTTTTCTACTTAAGAAGTTCTAATGCTAACATGAAAATATATACAATAAGAACAGCTATCAAATATTGTCCAGAAGAAAGAATTAAAAAAGAAACTAATTAAAATGAAACTAAAACCAACAAGAATAACATCAAGCAAGAAAAATATTCTAAATATCCAGACAATAGGTAACTGGCAAATTACATAGATTGCTCTAATAACTGTCCTATCCTGGAGTCTAAGTCTTATACATAATAAATCCTTAACTAATATACAAAAATTATAACTATAACTATCTAGTCTCCAACCTCATTAAAGACCTGAGAAGAAAAATATTACCTGAGTAAGCAGGAAGTGGAAGCAAGTGACTTCTGAGAGACATAAGAAATGGCAGAAACAGATGGTTTCCTGGACAGTCCCCCAAAGTTTCTCTACAATTTTGTGGCATTCAACTTTGGCTATAGGCCTAAATTATCTTACAGACCATTTTAAGTAGCAGGCAAATTTGTAAGACTAGCTTACAAATTTTACCTGCTTTGGTAAGGTTTAGCAGTTGCCTTTACTTGCATTCTGCTTGTCCAGATTGGACAGACTGCTACTGTCCGCAGATGAGGCACGGGTATTTCTTTGCCCAATAAATAGATCAGTTTTTTTTTTCAAAAAAAAAAAAAAACAAAACAAAACAAAACTCCATATGGAGTGCCTTTGGTGCCCATCATCCTTTCAAGAACAGATTGGTGCAGTAGCCAGAAGCAATTGTGTATCATGTAAACAGAATTCTATGTTATTAAAACATTTAACTGCCATATTGTGTAGGTCTTTGAAGTGTGTGAAGATGACCTATTTATAAGGAATAGATCTTTCTGCACATAGACAGCCTAACTATCATAAATGAAATGATAACAAATATATGTGAATATTAGTCTGTAATTCTTAATAACCTACATAGCTTAAGGAGTAAAGCTTCACATTATAAAAATAAACAGTCTGTATACATATATACAGTATAAGGATGAAAATGACTTTGAAATTGTGACATCATCTATAAATACCTTAATTAGAGGTATAAACATATAGTACAATGTGAGAAGAACTGAAAATAGTGAGCAATTAGCAGTACCTCCAGAAAAGAATGACCAGCCCAACTCCAATAAATACACTCACAGACCCAGCATGTGGGGATTCTTCAAGGAAATACCTTTTTTTTTCTCACACATATCATTAATCAGAAAAGAATTACCAGAGAGAGAACCACAGCAAAGCATCAGGAGAATCTTGAGCCATAAAAATAAATTTGAGTCATGAAAACTAATTTCACATATGTTAACATAAAAACACAATTCCTTTGACAAATGAAACTCGATGAGAGAAATTATACATTCTACAATTTGGGAATATTAGTTTTCTTGTCAGTGTCCCAGACCAAATCATTCCCATAGAAAGACATAAGAGTACTGAGAACAGAAACAGCATGGTTTCTGAAAGTGGTACTCAGAGCCTCACATTCACCCAATTGTCATCCTTTAATGCCTCCCTGGCCTTGGATTATGAAAAATAAATCTCCAAGAACAGTTCCATATCTCTTAGGGAGAAAGGTCCTTGTATGTCTCAAGAAAACAGTCTTGCATCACCACCCTTGCTGTATAACTTTGAACTTGACTTACAAAATTTATAGGGCTTTTCTTAATTTTTCTCTTTAAAAGAGAAGCCACCTCTTATTATGATGGTCATAACCTCACTTGTCCCATTATATCCCCTAGTATTTGACCACTATATACCTTGTTGGGATTGAGAACAGCCTAGCAATTCATAGGATCTGTGGTATGGGCACTGAACATAGTGTATCTGTCACCAGTTTAAAGGGATTGAAGTTGAAGAACAAGATAGTAAAACATTGTTTCCGATTAACTGACATTTGAGAGAAAAACGGGAGACAGATGAGAAAACAGTAAAGATCTATATCCAACGTCCTAGTTAGTGGGCAGGATTTTGTCAGAAAGTCTTTGTGTGATGATGTTATTTTGTACAATAAACTTTAAGTTGGGCAAATTTCATGAAAGGAAATTTAAGCAAATAGTAACATCCCAGCATCAAAAGTGAAAGCATTAATTGTTCTCATTCATTCTAGCCACCTAATTTCTGAGACTTAAACTCACTAGCTATGATAATTGTATTTAACTGAGTGTCATAGACCTTTTGTTTTGCTCAGTAGGACTTTGGTGGAACACAGATATTGCAAGAGAAGCAAGGGAACACATGGGAATCAGAGAAACCGGAGCTGGCTAAAGCCAAGACTGCTGGGAGACAGACTGACAAAAATTCTGTGTGCACCCCACTTTTTGGAAAGCAGAACACTTTTATATGGTGTGTTTTTGCAATGAGACTAGGATAGAATCAATCAAGATGAACTTACTAATCTTATAGTGTCAGGAGATCTAAACTCTTCAAAAGGGTCCCCAACCAGGTTAGTTCATCTGTTTTCCTTCTTTCCAAGGCAGGACTGGGAAGCCCATGTTCTGGTGTTGAAAGGGTACCAAGAGACACTTTATTCCTGGGAGCCAGAACAGAATCTGGGTGGCACAACCACATTGTAATTACTTTTACACAAAGACTTTTACTGAACTCCACCTAGTTATGTTTCTCCAAAGCTGCAGCTAACTCCAACAGATGCTCACTGCAGGGGCATTCAGATCTTAGGCCAAGCTTGTCTGCTTTCTTTTTTTCAGTAATTAATTTATCTATCTATCTATCTATCTATCTATCTATCTATCTATCTATCTATCTATCATTTTTTTACATACCAGTTCCACTTCCCCATGCCTCCTCTCCCTCTGCTTTCCTCTTTTCCCCCATCCTATGCCCTACTGCTCCTCAAAGAGATTAAGGCCTCCCCTGGGAAGTCAAATAATCTTTTCCCTCACTTCACTGAGGCAGGACCAAGGCTTCTTCCCCACCCCTCATGCCTAGGCTGTGTAAGGTATCACTCCACAGAGAATGAGATCCTTAATGTCAGTTCTTGCATTAGGATTAGATCCTGGTCCCACTGTTAGTGACCCCATATGAACAAAGAGGTCAAGACCATGGTAGGAAGCCTACAAAGTCATCTGACCAGAGCTAATGGGAGATCACAGATTCCTAATAGGCAACTGGAGAAACTGTATAGGACTGAACCAGGCCGCCGACATACATGTGACAATGGTGTGACTTGGGTAGTATGTGGGCTTGCCTGCTTTCAAAAGCAGCCTTTTCTCATCTTAGATTGAGCTCAGGCTTCTTGTATGTATCTTCCAATGGCCACCTGGTCCACTTGTCACTGGGGACTGATTTGACTAGGGGAACAGTGAAGACAATAGGTTGGTACTTTTCCTTCTAACTTGTCTTAATTAGTTTCTACTGATGTGATAAACGACCATGACTAAAACAAATTGGGAAAGAAAGGGTTTACTTCGTCTTACATGTCCAGGTGACAGTCTATTACTGAAGGACATTAGAGTAGGCAACCAAGGCAGGAACCAGGAAGAAATAACTGAAGCGAGGTCCTGAAGAAACACTGCTCATCATGAATTGCCCAATCTGCTTTCTTATATCTGAGACACAACTGCCCAGAGGTAACACCAACCACAATGAGCTCAGTGCTCTCTCTATAACTGTTAAGCAAAAGAAATGACACAGATTTTCCTATAGGCCACTTTCTTTAAAATAAAAATAGTATTCCTTCTTAATTGAAAAAATAGCTTTCGTGAAATATATTCTGATCATAATTTCCTCTCTCCCAAATCCCTCCAGCTCCTTTCCACTCTTCTACCCCCCAAACTTCATGGACTTTCATATTCTCTCTCTCTCTCTCTCTCTCTAGAAATCAAACAAAAAGACAAATAACAAAAAAAACATAATAAAACAAAACAAAACAATATTCAAAAAATACACACACACAAACATTCCATAAAAACACGAATTCAGAACAACAATATACAAGCTAATGACCAATAAGTGAAAATAATGCTCAAACAAAGCAACATGAGACAAGTCTATAAAAATATTATTAAGATCATTTTGTGTTGGACATCAACTGTTGATTATTGGGCCTATCCCTTACTGTGCTTAATATACCCAATGATACTCCACTGAAGAAAATTAACATTTCCTTTGCCCGTGGTTTTCAACTGGAAATAGCTTACCGATCAATATCAGATAGCTTATCATAAATATATAATATGTACATATATTTTATATGTTTAAATGCCATAATCTTTATATACATATAATTCTTTATTGATTATTTGGGAATTGCACACCACGCACCCAATCACACTCACTTCCTAGTCCTTCCATATCTGCTCTGCACTCCTGTAGCTTCCCTATAAATTAAAAACAAAACAAACAAACAAACCACCTCACTCCTCTGTTTTTCCTGTTTCTCCAATACCTCTTCATTAATCCTAATGGCATAGGAACTGCAGTGTTTCACACAGTACATACCATTATGTCCAATCAGTCCCACCCAAAAGTGTTCATTGCAATGAGTCATTGGTCTGGTTCTCTGTCACACCATGGTCATTGCATCCTCATTGAAACTTCTCTCAGATATCCTGTTGTTGCCCTACTCATGGAAATTCTGCTGTTATCATTTTGCAGGATCTGTCACTTCATGAGCTCTAGCAGGTCATAGGTGGGCTAGACTGTTGTAGAATATTATTTTGAGATGTGTTCCATTTATTTATGCTGTGTAACATTTGTTTTAATGATACAACGTTGTATTGCATTCTTTCTGTTAAATTTGTTTTACTCTGTGAAGCTGTGTAACTATGCCTGTCTAAAACACCCGATGGCCTAAAAAAGAGCTGAATTGGAATAGTAAGGCAGGAGAACGAATATATTGTGCTCGCAGGCAGAGAGAATAAATAGAAGGAACAATATGGGAGGAGAAGAAGAGGGGGCAAGAAAGAACAAAGCAAGAAGGACATAAGGGGCCAGTCATACAGCCAGCCACACAGTAAGAGTGAATGTAAGATTGCAGAAGTAAGAAACGGAAAAAGCCCACAGGCAAAAGGTAGATGGGATAATTTAAGTTAATAAAAGCTAGCTAGAAATAAGCCAAGGTAAGGCCAGTTCTTTATTTGAAAGAATAAGCCTTCTTGTATTTATGTGGGACCTGGGTTCTAAGCCCAACTTGAGGGAGAGAGAGAGAGAGAGAGAGAGAGAGAGAGAGAGAGAGAGAGAGAGAGAGAGAGAGAGAGAGAGAGAGAGAGAGAAGACAAAAGAGAAAAAGAGAAAAGGAGTAACACAACCAACCACAGTGTTTGGTGTACCAAAGCATAGCTAGAGTAAAAGAAAATTCAACAACAGTAGATGTTAGAGTGGGTCAACACAACCCAGAAGCGGGTATGTGTTGTAGCCGTAGTGGTCTGTCTGGGACACTGGGACTGATTCCCTCAGGCAAGGGATAGAGTCAAACCTCCTAGGGTCATACCATGGGGCCAGCTCTTCTACTGCGGTGTCCAGTGAGGAACAAGGGTCATATATCCAAGAGCCAATGAAGGGAGGGCCCAGTTCAGCATATATGGATTCTATGACCCTCTGTTTTAACACAGACCCCAACTTCAGCAGGATAACAGCCCCTGATACAGTCTTCAGTAGAAGCTTAGTCTAGACATCACCATGGCCCTGCTGGCATCTCAGGTCACCAAGATGAGTATGGGCCCTGTGGAAGCATGACTCTCAGACACCAACATGGTCTCAGGTGACTGACCAGACCCCAAGCAACTGCACAGTTATCTGTGGTAACAGGAACCATGGATATCAGCTCAGACCTAGGCTGCTGTAGGGTCCTAGAACCAGACATTGCCATTAGCAGCAGCCTGAGACCAGGCAATTCTATGGACACTAGCTTAAGCACAAGCCATTCAGATCAGCATGGTCCTGGTGGCAGTCTATATCCCAGGCATCTGTGGGGCCTTTGGTAGAAACATGAACCCTGGACAGCAACACAGATCCCATCAGTGACAGGATCATGGGTGGAGTCATGGTCCTCAGCAGCAGCATGGTTTAGATGTCACTATGTCCACAGGTGTCAGTGCATGCTACTCACATCAGCGTGGTCCAAATGGCAACATGGCTCTCAGACACCAACATATCCTCAGTTGGTGGCCCGGAATCCTGGTGTCTGCATTGCCTTTGATGGTATCAGTGGCCATAGGCAATAACATAGAAGCCTGGCTATCTTAGTGCCACAGACCCACACATGGGTCTCAGGGGCAGTCTAGGATATCATCAAATACAGGCCAATCTTATGGAAACATTTCTTCCATTAAGATTCTCTCTTGTCACATGACTCTACCTTGTTGACATTAAGTCAAAAATACATTCCAGTAAGAAGGACATACCTCTGTATGAATTTTGTCCTATATATCTTTATACTAAATGTATTCTTTCATAAAATACAGGTGATAAATTTAATAGTATCATTAGATTAAATCACGAGTATAGATGAAAGAAATACTGTTCATCTAGTTCAAGATTAATTACTCAAGTTTGTGTATTTCAAAATGGGGCTTATTTTTCCTGACTCCTTATGTGTAGAAAGGAAACAAAAGAGCCAATATTTAATGAAAACTTTGACTGCAGAAGATACTTGTTTTCATATATGATTCTACCTTGTCATAGAATTAACATAATCTTGTGAGGCTAGTAACTAAATTCATAGTGGATGTAGAATTTAAGACTAAATACTATTTACTATAACATAGAAAATATACTCAGCATTGAGCTCCATTGATACTCAATTAATTATATTTCCAGATCTGAACAAAATTACTTTTCTGAAGAGGAAACAAACAATATGAAGAACACAAAGCTAAACTGTGTAAATGTATTAGTGCAAAAGACAGACTACTTTTCAGCGGAAACTTGGTGAAATAAGAAGTAGAGCAGTATTGAAGGGAGGTTTTCCCATTGGGTTGAATACCAACAACTTTGTGGAGGGAAAACTCTCTTGATTAAGTTTAAAACAAGTCTATGACTTATCCAGTGTTATAACATGGTTGAGATGGCTGAGAAGTAGCCAAGTGTGAGATAATAGTAAAGATTTTGGATCCTGGCCAAAAGGTTATGGGAAGCTATCAGAATCTGTGCATGGGAGAGTTGTATGATCTGATTTGTATTGGAAGAGACCACGGTATCTGCTGAGTAATGACAACAGCTAGAGGATGTGAAACTTACTAGAAGCAGAAATCCATATAGTCAATAATGTTGAATCAGATGAATATTGTAACAAGGAAACTTTGAGAAGTGACCATGTTCAGGACACATTTTAAAGGGACTGATCACATGATTTGCTATCAAGCATATAGGCATGAATGATCATATATATATATATATATATATATATATATATATATATAGGCACTGGGCTGTAGCAGATGAAGATAGGTGAGTATTTAAGGCTACTTCCTAATGAAAAAACTCTCAAAATTAGGGTGTGATGTCCGATGGAGAATAAACCATGTGATAGAAAATCAGGATCACTCAGACCACTATAGTACTATGATGGCTCAAGATAAGACACAAACAAAACCAACACTAACTTAAATCCTTTCTAACAACCTTTTACTGGAATGCCACACATTAACCAAAAGACATTTGTTTTGTAGGATATCCTAGGAAGATTGAAACATTTCATCCTTCATGGAAGCTCCTTAACACAGGCAGTAAACAACTCAAAATATCCTCAGAATGTCCCTAAAACTGACCAAAATATCTAGGGACATCCTTCTCCAATATTATAATTTTTAGCTGACAAAGTCATTTAAAGTAAAAAAAAAGATATAATTAATTTTTAAAAATTGGTTGAACAATGTCTTTAAAACTTATAGATCCTTGTAATTAATATCAAAATCTCTAGACTAAAATCCCCTTTAGCAATAGTGACCTCCTTTCATCTCCTACTTCAAAAGTGTCCTTCAACACTAGATATACTGATGTGAACCAGGGAACATCCTGAGTGTCTCAATTATGTTGGGATAACGACGACAAACTAAGAAATGCTGGAAACAGGATAGAAAAATTTTCCCTTGGAAAGTACACATCAATTGGTTATCTAATACTAAATATTCAGTGATGAAAACATACATATGAGTAATAGTATACAGTCCAAGCAGGGTGTATATTTCTATTTCAGAATATGGGTATATTAAATATTGTATATAATAATTATATGTTACATATTACTATATAAAACATACTAGTATATAATAATTAGTTATATATATATATATAAAGTTGATAGAAGAGGTCATGAATTTAAAACAGAGAAAGGAGAGATATATATGAGAGGGAATGAAAGAAGAACGTAAAAATGAAAAAAATTGATAATCTAAAACATAAAAGAAAAAATTTTAGAAATTTCCTTCAAGTCTAATAAAATTAAAACAAAATAATAAATTACTCAGGGGATTTAAAAAGTATCCTTTGAATATGACTAAATTTTGCATGAAATTTTATGGTAGTAATGATGTAAATGAGGATGCAGGACATTATTGGTAAACAATTCAAGGGTATTGCAGCAAAAGCAAGGTGTAGCACTATGCTCTGTAATTTTGATTGTAAGTCTTTAAACCATTTGAATGTCGATTTTTTTAACTGTAGGAATAATTACTATGGTATGGTGCTTATGCAATAACACCCTTTTCCATTTGTGAACACAATGCATGTATTTATAGAAGAAAGAATTGCTTCTGTGAGAAAATTGAGCAAATGAAGGCAATATCAACTGCTGTGTGTGCAGAAAGCCAGTGGAAATGAGTAGTTTCAGTAGGGTCCAAGTGAATCAAAATTTGTGTATTTTTAATAGCTTATAGTGTTATATTTAAATAGAATTTTGATGAGAGAACATATTATTTTTAAAATAGCAGACCTATTACTAGACTGTCATTCTCCTACTGGGAGAATCATGTATCAATAATATTTTAAGGGAGTCACTGTTATTTGTAAATCATTCGTTGTGATAACACAAAATAATATGTGAAAACAACATGATTATATGCTTATCAGTCTGTTTAACAGGGTTTGCAGCCTGTGTGTATATAGAACAGATGCTGGATCAAGCCCTCAACTAATTTTACATAACAGAAGCAATTTTACACAATTATCTGAAAATCTCTGGCCATGTTCCATGTCTCTGACATAAACATATGGGATAAAAATTACAGGAAATGATTACTCCAGCAGGATCACTTATAATAACAGTTTTATTGGAGTTACTTTTTCTAGATTATGGCTACCAACTCTTCTACAATCTTATTTGCTATTTAAAAGCTCTTCCACTAGGATACTACATATCAATAGTTACTATAAGTGCTAACATTAATAGAGTACTTACTACATTCTGGGTTTGCTACTACATATTTCTTTAGGATACTACATATCCTTTAGGATAACCTCTCTTCATCTTCAGAGTAAGACTGAACATTAGCTATCAGCACATACATTTAAGAAGATCATGTAACCCGGCCAAGGTCACTCTAACCAAAGGCAAGACTCAGAACCTGCAGACTGGGGATGGAAAGCAAGTTTTCTTAAGTTTCCTAAACATAAAGCTTCTGCTTTTCTTTCTCATCTTTACCGCACTTGTCAAGAAAGTTCAATACAAGAGTTTTGTTCCTAACTATAATTATAAATTACTTCAAATGCATGTGTTTATTAGTGCCTGTAATTAGCACCATCATTTAGGCACCATCAGCTATTTTTTTGCTAATTATCCATTTAGAGATTCAGACTGCAAAGTATTCATTAAACATCTACTACAGTCAAGCCTCTGCTTGAGTCTACACATTTTGCCATTCCCCTTGCCAAGAAATGCAGGCGTGCATTCCTTAGTCAGGAAGCTTGTTTCTTTGCAAATATTTTTTCTCAGGATGCACTTCCTTCCCACTTCAGAAGAGAATAATTATACTGGAGTCCAGCTACTATATATAAGAACTAAGAGCATTTGGAGCACACTCTTCTCTGTTTCCATTTTCCCCATCCTTTCAAATGCCATACTATATCATCTGTAACATTGCATTATGGTTTATATTCACTTCAACGGCCTCTTAACCCATGGCCTCTTGAGAAAATAAATAGTACCCCTTATGTTTTCAGTGTATAGATTTGAATCACATGTGTTGATCAGCTTCATTGCCTGAAAGAGAAACTGGGAAAATGAATAAAATTCCCCCTGCACACCAGAGTTTAGACTTCTTACTTGATGGAGTTCTTTTCTATTAATTTTTGTTTTACTGAATTCATTGGCTATTTCTAAGTAGCTCAGTTGAAGTAACAGAAATGGCTTCAAATATGCTTAAATGCAATGCCATGTTAGACCTGAGGCTTCACTCCAGAGTTATTAAGTACAGGAAAGGCTTTAACAGTGAAGATGCCATAGATCCTAGATTCAATATACACCAACAAGATTCGTTCTTCTCATGGAGTAAATTCGGTTCATTGGCCTTGAGTTTTCTGTTAGTCACAGATTGTCAGGCAGCAAAGCCAAATTTATCTCATCTTCAGCCCTTCAGTCCCAGGACATGCCCCCGACACCACAAGACAAACCCTGAAGATGGAAAGGGACCTCAAAAGATTACTGCACTGTAGTTAAGCAAAAATAGTAACAGAATAAAGACACCAAAAATACCCATTGTAGTACAATGTACTGGTGAGAAGAAATTCCTATTTCTATTGAAAAGGATGTCTATTTGGCTAAAAAACATCTTTTCTCACACCTGTTCCTTCACAAAGCCAAGGAAAACTTATAAGCCCACTTTGAGGTTTGAGTCTGAGCTTGCTACATTGATTTTTTTACTGTTGTTGTTTGTTTATTTTGTTTTCATATCTAAGACATCCAGTGAAACAGAAAGTCTAAGTAGTTATTTATATCATTTGAATTTTCAAATTAGACCCCATAATTAAAAAAAAAAACTTACAAAAAATAAAAGTCAGTTAAAGTACTATGCTAACCCAGATACAGAGACAGATATTGTATAAAGCACACTCTTATTAAAGTCGCATGTGATCTCCTTACAAGGGCATTTCAGATAGAGTGTTCACATTACTGCCTGTCCCCCCACATACACTAATATAAGCTACCTCTACATATCAGGCATGAAGCTGAACTTCTCTTTAGTTGGAATTTACCCTTTGCAGTGAATGATAAGTAAAGTATAATTATATTTTATAAGTGAATGAGCTAAGGCTTGGAAGGATTAATTTGCCAATGTTTAATGGGACATCAGGTTTCTTTGACAAACAGCCCTTTATGTTCTGTAATTATAGGATGCCTTAGTTAAAATATATTGTAGTCAAACATAGAGTTTATATGCTTTGACTTTATTTATATTAGCATATGAGTAAATATGCCGGCGCTTGCACTGAGTAAATGAATGATCAGTGCTGTGTTTTATGATTTACACATTTGAGCATCCTGCCGTGAGGACATGCTAGAGGCTACAGGAAGAAGTAACTATTAATTAGATGTTAATTCTTCCTAAGGAGCTTAGCAATTATGGGAAGAGATAACATGCTCTTTCACTCATAAACTAAGAAGAACCAGTCCAGGACAACATTCCAACTGCATCCCAGTTATAAACACAGCAATGATGAGCCTTTTCTGGCTAGAGTGGAAAGCTGTTTATGAAAAGGTGTATTTATGGTTAGTTTTCTAGTATACACAACATGCATTTTCATAAAAGAAAAGATGAAGTTATGGTTTGTTGAAAAATTAGTCTGCAAGCCGGGCGATGGTGGCGCACACCTTTAATCCCAGCACTCGGGAGGCAGAGGCAGGCGGCTCTCTGTGAGTTCGAGACCAGCCTGGTCTACAGAGCTAGTGCCAGGACAGGCTCCAAAGCCACAGAGAAACCCTGTCTCGAAAAACCAAAAAAAAAAAAAAAAAATTAGTCTGCAGATCATGGGACAGTGAGTGGTGCAATTGAGAAAGGAGAAAACGACACTGAGTTCCTGACAGAGTGACCAAGGGTCTGGTAGTGAAGAGTGCTGTTAGAATCCCAGTAGAAGCCATATTTGAAATTTAGAATAAGAGCGCCAGTTATGTGATCAAATAAAAATAACAAAACTTCATTAAAAATTATCTTTGGGTATTTTTAAATTCAGAATTGATAGAAAACAGTCATTTACTAGGAGGAAACTGGCAACAACCCATTTGTTTTCAAAGTTTACATATTTGCCTTATTTACTGTTAAGGCATTTTCCTCTGGAATCAAAGTCCATTACCAACACACCATGAATCTGTAAATACCGGCACTGACAAGTGCCCCTCACTTGCTGTTCACTGAAACACTGTACTGAGCATAAACACAGGTTTATGTGTCAAAAACGCATTTCAAAAAACACAAAATGGAAGCTTTGACAACTTTTCTTACTTCTCTGTAACAATTAGTGACTAAAAGTTATCTTCTTTCAGTTTTCATTTAGACATTTTTTGTTTGTGTGACTTTTTAAAGGGGGTCTCATGCTTTCACTGGCCTGGCGTGGAAACAATGAGGATTTCCTGCCTCGGCCGCTGCCTCCTGGGTACTGATATTGCAGTTATAAAGTGCTGTATTAGTCAGAGTTTTCTGAGGGAGCAGAACTGATATAGTGAACATGCATATAAATACATATGTAAACACACACACACACACATATTATAGTTTTCAGGTTTTTTTTTGAAATGGTAGGACAGTGAAATGCTTGATTTTCTTAGATTTCTTAGAGTGGCTTACAGACTGGGAAGTAGTTCAATAATAGATCTCTTCTGACAGACTGGTCAAGGATCTGGTAGTTATGAAGTCCATGAGATTGGATGCCTCAACAGTATCCCATATGTTTGTGGAGTCCCAAGGAGTTCATAGAGAGTTGCCAGTCGTCAGTTTATTTAGGAATCCCAAAGAAGTAAGTTGTAATACCAGGGAGGAGATGATTCAGGAACAGGACACATGAACTTGCTAGTGAGAATGAGGGCAAACAGGGAAAAGGCAAATATTACTCCATATTATTGTACGTGGACTGCCATCCAAAGGTGTGTTGCAGATTTGGGGGGGGGTCTTTCCACTTCAAATGACCCAATCAAGAAACTCCTTAATACATAGCCTAGATGCTTACGTTTTGATTGATTCCAGACATACTCAAGTTGACAGCCAAGTTTAATCATTACGGCCATCATATCTGAGTAACGATCTTTTATATAAAATTGTAAAATACTTTATTCTCTAGGGTAAAATCATTTCAACTTCTTGAAGCAACAAAACACTAAAGTACTTGATAATTTCATTTTTTCTCACATTTTTGAAAGACTTTATTTTATTGAAGATATGTTCTTTATCCTTCCTATATAATTTTATGTCATTATATTATGACATAAAATATGAAAGCATATGTTCTTAGAATTCCAGACTAATGATGGTGAAGTCATCTAAGTTACTTGGTGATACTATTGAAGGCTTTAAAGCTTCCTTGTTTACCTAAGTACCTTATTAATTTTAAGAGGGACAAAGTGTCTGATCACCTCAGTATCTGCGCATTTGTCAGTTTGTAAAATAAAGAACACATAGAGAAGTTTTGGAAAGCCCTTTTTTAAGTTAAGGTTTTCTGAAAAACAGGCTTCATTACACATGTGTAGATTTATGTGGATTGCATAGGTTAGGGAGATGATCAAATTTTAGGTATTAAATAAACCTGGCAGCATTGGAGAAAATTGAATCAGCCCACACTAAGGTGCTGAGACTAAGTAAATGGCAGTTTAAAATAAGGATGATGGACTGGAGAGATTAGGTGGCTTACTGAATTTTAAGAAAAAAGATAGAAGACACAGAAATGTTTAAGTTATTTGCCTGTGAATCAAGGGAATGGTAATGTCCTTTGAGATGATAAATATTGATTAAATCATTTTAGGTAATTTATTTTTTTCCTGTAGACATTTTATTTTATTTTCATTTTATTTACTTATTTATTAAAAATTTCTGTCTCTTCCCCACCGCTGCCTCCCCTTTCCCTCCCCCTCCCCCCAATAAAGTCGCCCTCCCTCCTCAGCCCAAAGAGCAATCAGGGTTCTCTGCCCTGTGGGAAGTCCAAGGACCACCCACCTCCAGCCAGGTCTAGTAAGGTGAGCATCCAAACTGCCTAGGCTCCCACAAAGCCAATACGTGCAGTAGGATCAAAAACCCATTGCCATTGTTCTTGGGGTCTCAGTAGTCCTCATTGTCTGCTATGTTCAGTGAGACCTGTTTTAACCCAGGCTTTTTCAGACCCAGGCCAGCTGGCCTTGGTGAGTTCCTGATAGAACATCCCCATTGTCTCAGTGTGTGGGTGCACCCCTCGTGGTCCTGAGTTCCTTGCTCGTGCTCTCTCTCCTTCTGCTCCTGATTTGGACCTTGAGATTTCAGTCCGGTGCTCCAATGTGGGTCTCTGTCTCTGTCTCCTTTCATCGCCTGATGAAGGTTAATATTCAGGAGGATGCCTATATGTTTTTCTTTGGGTTCTCCTTCTTATTTAGCTTCTCTAAGAACCCGAATTATAGGCTCAATGTCCTTTATTTATGGCTAGAAACCAAATATGAGTGAGTACATCCCATGTTCCTCTTTTTGGGTCTGGCTTACCTCACTCAGGATAGTGTTTTCTATTTCCATCCATTTGCCTGCAAACTTCAAGAAGTCCTTGTTTTTTACTGCTGAGTAGTACTCTAATATGTATATATTCCATACTTTCTTCATCCATTCTTCAATTGAAGGGCATCTAGGTTGTTTCCAGGTTCTGGCTATTACAAACAATGCTGCTATGAACATAGTAGAGCATATACTTTTGTTGTATGATAAGGCCTCTCTTGGGTATATTCCCAAGAGTGGTATTGCTGGGTCCATGGGTAGGTTGATCCCGAATTTCCTGAGAAACCTCCACACTGCTTTCCAGAGTGGTTGCACAAGTTTGCATTCCCACCAGCAATGGATGAGTGTACCCCTTTCTCCACAACCTCTCCAGCAAAGGCTATCATTGGTGTTTTTGATTTTAGCCATTCTGACAGGTGTAAGATGGTATCTTAAAGTTGTCTTGATTTGCATTTCCCTGATCGCTAAGGAAGTTGAGCATGACCTTAGGTGTCTTTTGGCCATTTGAACTTCTTCTGTTGAGAGATCTCTGTTCAGCTCAGTGCCCCATTTTATAATTGGGTTGATTAGCCTTTTACGGTCTAGTTTCTTGAGTTCTTTATATATTTTGGAGATCAGACCTTTGTCAGTTGCGGGGTTGGTGAAGATCTTCTCCCAGTCAGTGGGTTGCCTTTCTGTCTTAGCAACAGTGTCCTTTGCTTTACAGAAGCTTCTCAGTCTCAGGAGGTCCCATTTATTCAATGAGGCCCTTACTGTCTGTGCTGCTGGGGTTATACGTAGGAAGTGGTCTCCTGTGCCCACGTGTTGTAGAGTACTTCCCACTTTCTCTTCAATCAGGTTCAGTGTGTTTGGACTGATATTGAGGTCTTTCACCCACTTGGACTTGAGTTTTGTGCATGGTGATAGATATGGGTCTATTTTCATTCTTCTACAGATTGACATCCAGTTTTGCCAGCACAATTTGTTGAAGATGCTCTCTTTTTTCCATTGTATACTTTTAGCTCCTTTATCGAAAATCAGGTGTTCATATGTTTGTGGGTTAAAGTCAGGGTCTTCTATTCGATTCCATTGGTCGACTTCTCTGTTTTTATGCCAATACCAAGCTGTTTTCAATACTGTAGCTCTGTAATAGAGTTTGAAGTCAGGGATGGTAATGCCTCCAGACGTTCCTTTATTGTATAAGATTGTTTTGGCTATCCTGGGTTTTTTGTTTTTCCATATAAAGTTGATTATTGTCTTCTCTAGATCTGTGAAGAATTTTGATGGGATTTTGATGGGGATTACATTGAATCTATAGATTGCTTGTAACCTGTGGGTTCATGTGTTTGGCTAATGTTTTCTCTGAAAACAACAGAGGTGAAGTTATCACCCAACAGTAAAATGCCTTACCACTATGAATAATAAATTATGCATGATATAAAATCCTGCTTTCCCTATGCAAATATACAAATATAATATAAACAGATTACACAGAACCAAAGAATCTCATATAGAATAAATAACGTGTTACTTTCTCCGATTAGAAAAGTAAGAGGCAAAAGAATGGTCCAGCATGAGTGTTAATAAGCTCTGGTCGTCTGTGGCAGGCTTGAATGAACAGAACTGACTGTAGACTCTGGATCACACTGCCAGAACTTTCACTGTGTGGAAATACATTTGCCCCATTTTATGATAATAGAAGTGTGATTGGGTCATGACCTGATCAGCTCCCGTCGAGTGCTCTGTTGAAAACGTATGTAATATTCTGCTTTCTCAAGGGAAGCCTGGTGTCAAATGAAGTCTTGATATTTCAGCAAAACTGTGTTTCCTTTGCTCACAAAACTCCTAAAATGGTGGCAGTTTCAGTAAAATGGCTTTACTACTAAAGAGACAAGTAGTATATGTTAACATGGTGATATATGGTCAAAAATACCAGAAAAAATAACATGCAATTATCCACGCTGTAAGATTTAGATCATATAAAATATACAATTCAACTGTGTTCAATACATTTAACAAAACTTTCACATTTACTAGGTTTAGTGTTCTGTATTGTAAGTGATTCAACTGAAACTCAAACGAATTTCTTGCTCTTTTAAGGAGTATGTGGATTTTGAACATGGCACTGTATGCCAGCTCCCTTGGACTAGCAATCCCCGTATGAAGTCTACCTGTGGAAAAAAAATATTATAAAGTGCGAGTGTGCTTTTCAGACTTATAAAGCAGATAAGTCATCCTGGACTACCACGATTAAAATTTAATAAACTTGATGTGTATTTTGTGCAAATAGAACTGGGAAAAATGGAAGTTTGTATTTGACTTAAAGGAAGGGTTCTAGTACTACATTGAGTGTATTTATATTCATATTTCAATTTTCAAAATTTTTATTTGCCATAGTGAATATTTTTGCATAGAGCATTCCACTAATGCCTCAGTTTTCTGAAATATCCAATTTCAATCTGTTAAATTCTACCTTTCCTTTGAATAAGGACAGGCTGACTTCCAGCTGCTGTTAGCTTAGAAAGAATTCATTGACTGCTTCAAACCGCACCCACCTGCTTTGTTTTCAGGGATCTGCTGAACTCTTCTCACACAGGAGTAAAAATAAACTCCTCAGACTAACTAGTTTAGAAGTATAATAAAAGCCATGTTCAAAACCATCTTGCTCCCATTTCTTTAATTGATTTTTTTCATACAATATATTCCAATTATGATTTTTTTTCTTACTCTAATTCCTTCCAGCTCCCCTTCACTTGTCCACCCATCCAAATCCACATTCTTTCCTGCCGTCACTCCCATTAGAAAACAAAGAGGCATCTATCAATCATGGAAAAAGAAAGAATGGTTTTTAAACCTACTTGGTAAATTTTCCCTTGGAGAAAACTAACGTTTTAATTTGTGGGTTTTTGTCTATTGGGGATAGCTTCTGGACAGCAGATGGGGGCTGTGGTCCTCTTCTACCCTCAGACCTGGGACCCCATCAGGTCCATATAAAGAGAGACTCAGTGTATAACCCATAATCCCTGTGAATTTATGTATGTGTAGGTCCAGCTGTGCTTAGACATTGTTGCTCTCTTGATGTCCTTCATGGCACCTGGCTCTTACAGTCTTTGAATCTCCTTTTCCATTGAGTTCAGTATTTGAAGGCCTCCCACACTCTGCAAATCATCCCTCTTTCAGTCTTTCATTACCCTGAACTAGATGCAGCTCATGTATTTCAATCTCAGGGATCACGAATTCCCAGAGAATCTATGAGATCCATTGTTTGCACTTCACTGTTGTAATAAGAGAGGCAGGCTACTTTCCCGGCACCTGGCCGCCAGCATGGCTAGCTTTACACCCGAAATAATTATACAGAAACTGTATTCTTTTAAACACTGCCTGGCCCATTAGTTCCAGCCTCTTATTGGCTAGCTCTTACATATTGAGCTAACCCATTTCTAATAATCTGTGTAGCCCATGAGGTGGCTTACCAGGAAAGATCTTAACCTGAGTCTCTCTGGAGTGGGAGAATCATGACGACCTTCTGACTCAGCTTCTTTCTCTCAGCATTCTGTTCTGTTTACTCCGCCTACCTAAGGGTTGGCCTATCAAATGGGCCTAGGCAGTTTCTTTATTAATAAGAAATCACTCCCACATCACTTCACATTTTTAATAAAACTATTTTTCTTATAACAGCATTTTAAGTTTATTTCTTACTTTATTTCAATATTAATTATACATCATTTTGAGAAATAGCTCTATTACAAGGAAGAAAAAGACATAGGGAAAGATGGATGGAGGGAGTTGGAGGAAGGGAAGACACTTTTTCTTTTTAAAATGTCTTTATCCTTTATAATTTATATATATTGATCCAATCTAAGTCTCTCTCTCTCTCTCTCTCTCTCTCTCTCTCTCTCTCTCTTTTTTTTTTTTTAATATTTCAAGACAGAGTTTCTCTGTAGCTTTTGGTTCTTGTCCTGGAACTAGCTCTTGTAGGCCAGGCTGGCCTCAAACTCACAGAGATCTGCCTGTCTCTGCCTCCCAAGTGCTGGGATTAAAAGTGCGCACCACCACCGCCCAGCTAAATCTAAGTATCTTGACCTAATCTATCCCCTACTATTAAGACTTTAGGCAAATAAAAACCCTTCTTATAATGAATTGAATATAAAATATATTATTCATAAATATTTAAGATATGATGTATTATGAGAAATTTTCTATATGGCTCAAATAATTTATTTTCTAATAGTTTCAATAATATGCAGAAACACAACAAAAATAAAATTATTAAATGAACATTTAATATTTGTAAAGAGTAAGTTGCTTTAGACATTGTTATAAATATTACTTGCTACTAGTCTTAGATGGTTTTCAAAATAATTTGTAATTTTCATATTGTGGATACAAATGGGAACTAGTTATATTTCTGTACTTTGAACAAAAAAATTGGTAAAAGATTCTTAATACTTCCGTCTGCCAGCAAGAAAGCAGCCATAATATTGGATTTAAAGCATTAACTTTGTTTCTTAAATATCCTTATGCTATTTATGATTATTGCTTTATTCTAATTCTAGTACCTATGTATATCAATTCTGATATTAATCAAGGCAGTCAGTAGCAATTACACTAACCATACTTACAACAAGCAGGAAAAACAAGAAAAGTCAGGAATGAGTGACAGACAGTGATGTTACCCATCCTGGTGCATACTACATTAGGCATGGTCTCATAACCTCTGCCTTACTGCAAGGTGGTCAGGAAGACAAGGGCAAGCACCATTGACTCTGCTATCACGTCAGGAAAGTATCTGCAATTAGAACATTGTGTGAATAAGTGTGCAGGACAAAGGCGGAGATAATATTATGGAGACATCCTACAGATCTGAAACAAGACTTATTAGTATGCAGCAATATAAAATAAATGAAAGGATAAAATGCAAATTTGAAAGGGGATATGATAAGCTAATCTCAATATTTAGAAAAAATTGACACGGAAACGCTCTACAATGTGAGTACCACCTGTTAATATTCTAAAGAGAATGCCCAGGGATTTCAAAATCACTTGGTTAGGGGTTTTAAAGGTTTCTGGAGATTCTATCACCACCTATCAGACTTTAAGTACACTACCCCTCAAAGGCTAAATCACAAAGCAGAATTATTCATAGGGGTGCTGGGTGATAAAATATTCACAGTTCCCATTAAAGAAATAATGTGCCAGTTTTTAAATTACTGAATTATTCTGTTTGTTACCTCCCAGAGAATCTTATTAGCAGGGATAGAACACACTCACATAGCCTGGCCATGGCAGCCATCCTATGTGTGATTAGAGCGCATTTAAATACATTTCAGATATCTTCTCTTCACTTGCTATAAGCTGGTTAAAATGACAATTAGGCAGTCTCGGGGTTATTAAATTCAGAGGATCTGAAGGAACATTGTAACTGTGAAAATGTACCAGTAATGTGCATAATAATGTAGATAGTAAAAGAAATAAAAAGGATCAGAGTTCTACTTTTAAAATAGATCTAATTATTAATGCATAGGATCATCCTTCCAAGCTTTCTGGACACATACACACACACACACACACACACACACACACACACACACACACACACACACATGAGAGGGAGAGAGAGAGAGAGAGAGACAAGAAGAGAGAAAATATTTTAACAATAAAGACTCAGGAGCCAGACACTGGAGTGAAAGTCTGCTAGCTCAGAGAGGTAGAGAAGGCCCCCAGGTAATTTTCCTCTCTAGCCAATATCCAACAAGCCTGTTGCCATCTCACACAAAACTCCTCAAACTCCATGTCCCTTCTTCTACTGTCAGATAGTTGCTTGCTCTGTCTCTTAACCTATGGTTGACTTGATTTAATCCTGTTGACAATATTCAGCCAGAAAACTCTTGAATTTTTCTGTTGTGAGGGCTGAGCCTCACCACAACTAGAAATAGTTTTTTTCTAGCAAATAAAGCAATCTTGTGATCAAATATCCTTCAGAGAAAGAGAGAGAGAGAGAGAGAGAGAGAGAGAGAGAGAGAGAGAGAGAGAGAGGATCCAGCAGCATGATGTTATAAGCCCTATCTGCCCTATAGAATTTACTCACTTAGAGGCCACATTTAAGAGTGCTTTGTAGATACCCTTGCCAACTATAAGGTTAACAACTGATTTTTTTCATAGTTTGAACAACATTTATAAATTTAGGCAACAAATATAAAGGATACAGTTTAAGAAAAGCAAAACAATTCTATAAACCTGTAGTCAGTAATAATTCAAAAGGTAGTAAAGAGGCCAGTGAAAGAGCTTAGTTAGTGGGCAAGCCTTTCGTCCTCATGATTTGAGTGCAATCCCCATAGACCACAAGGCAGAAGGACAAAATTAACATTGAGAATTTATTTTCTAACATCAGCTTGTTTTCTTGTCTCTCTCTCCTTTGTCTCTCTCTTCCTGTTTCTCTATATCTCTTTGTCTTTCTGTCCGTTTCTCTGTGTGTGTCCCTGTCTGTCTATTTGTCTGCCTCTTTCTTTCTTTTTTTAATTAAATAATTTATTTATTTATTAAAGATTTCTGCCTCCTCCCTGTCACCGCCTCCCATTTCCCTCCCCCTCCCCCAATCAAGTCCCCTTTCCTCATCAGCCCAAAGAGCAATCAGGGTTCCCTGCCTGTGGGGAGTCCAAGGACCAACCACCTCCATCCAGGTCTAGTAAGGTGAGCATCCAAACTGCCTAGGCTCCCACAAAGCCAGTATGTGCAGTAGGATCAAAACCCAGTGCCATTGTTCTTGAGTTCTCAGTAGTCATTGTCCGCTATGTTTAGCGAGTCCGGTTTTATCCCATGCTTTTTCAGACCCAGGCCACCTGGCCTTGGTGAGTTCCCGATAGAACATCACCATTGTCTCAGAGTGTGGGTGCACCCCTCGCGGTCCTGAATTCCTTGCTCGTGCTCTCTCTCCTTCTGCTCCTGATTTGGGCCTTGGGATTTCAGTCCAGTGCTCCAATGTGGGTCTCTGTCTCTTTTCATCGCCTGATGAAGGTTAATATCCAGGAGGATGCCTATGTTTTTCTTTGGGTTCACCTTCTTATTTAGCTTCTCTAGGATGCCTCTCCCTTTCTTATACAGATGCAAATTATTGTAAAATAAGTGTAATGTTAAAAAATATTATTTATACAATTTGATGTATTTATTCAGCTTAATGTAATTGCATTCAATAAATTACTAATATTTTTACCTATATTTAAGAGGGGTTTTAAACCTTTGGGTACAGGAAGAAATTCTTACTTTATTTTTGTAAAGTATGTAGGAGACCACAGATTACTTCAGTGCTGTTTTCAAAGCATCACCGGTGTACTGAAACCCCAATGGATTGCAGAGATGGGTATCTACATGCATCTTCAGTTGTTCTGTATAATTAATGGTTCCTTTCCAATCGCTGAAAATGGAACCGGCAGATGTCTGAGGCAAAACCACATGCTTGATATCACCATTGCTTACTTTGTTCAAAATGAAGGAAGAGGATCTATGACTTAAAAAAAAAAATATGACGTTCAATGCTGCCCAGGCCATGCATTGATCTGACCATGCAATATCTTGCCTCTGATTTGGTTCTTCATCTTCCCATGGGCAGGCTCTTTAAGGTGAGCCTACTTTCTATTCCCAGGATTCTCACAGATAGGAGGGCCATTTTCTAAGGGAATGTTGATTCCAAGAAATGACTGACCCTCCTACATCAGTAAATAATCAAGAGAATCTCACAAAAACATGTCTGTAGGTAAATCTAATCTGGGCAAGCGATCAGTCAAGAGCCTTTTGCCAGATAACTCTACGTTGTGTCAGGTTGACAATTAAAGCTGACTGGAACATTCAGTCAATCAGATCATTAAAAAATTGTGGTTATGGTTCAAGACAGACATGAGAAAGAATGACTGTGAAACAGGAGATTAAAACAGAAGAAATGAAAACAAACTTCATCAAGATTAATGTGTATGTGAGAAAATTATATTTTTTTCTTAGCAAAAAGGGACAATAGATTCTTTTCCTCTTGGTATCTATGCAGTGGTTGGAGGATGTTATCTTAGCTGATGATAGCAATGCAAGATAACTAATGTGAGTCTTATGCTCTCATCTTTCACTGGGTAAAATGGCTCTCCAGAAAATGCCAGCTAAGTGAGCAGGTAAGATAAACATGTAGATGGTTTCAAGTACTTTTTAGGCCAGGAAGTAGGCAATGACAATGTCAAGTACTTGAAAACATGAAAAAAGCTTACTGAATAGAATTAATGGAAATAAATTCTTCAGAAGGAATTTTATGCTTTGTAATGTTGATTGCTCTGTTTGGTTTAATCATAGACTAACCAGGATACTTGGATTTTTAGTTCCCTAACCATTTATTTCCCTACAATGATATTTATTTATCATCAGTTTTAAGCCTAAGTTGATTTTAAACATTCACTTAAATCCTTAGTCTTATATGTTCATCATTTTTGACAATGAGATTTTATTCATGCAAGTATTAATAAGATACTAGGTTAATGATCAGACTGAAACTTAGATTCATTCAATTTGTAGCATTCCATTTGTGGGTGCCAAAGCAATAATAACATGAGAAGTTCCAGAATAGGAAGATAGGCCTCAGTGCAAAAGTCAGAAAAAATGCACAGCGCTATGAGTGATGATGGGTAGTAAAACAGGACACAGTGTAGAATTATAAGGAAGGACTCTTGGTTTTTCCAATGATTAATATGAGAGCTGTAACCACACATGTCTACTTGTCTCATTGAAAAGCTAAGCAATATACATTATATTCAACCAAAATGTTCTAAAAACAAGAGAAGTTGATATAAATTGGAAGTTACATGATGCATGTATATCATTCTAAAAGCAGTATAATATGGTTAAAAATGAAGGAGATAAGGCTGATGACAAAATTATTCAATATAACATTAAATATTAACAGTAAGAATACATAGGAATTTAAGTGAGAGGATTATTTTTAAAAATCTGTAATGGATGTATTCCAGTGTGGAAAATCTGTGGTAATGGTAATGTCAAAATCCTCAATTCCTCTTCCCTTTGCTCTGTTAACATATGCTTCTTCTGCCCCACCTTGCTTCTACATCAGTACCTGAGGTTGGTTTTCTGTGGACTTTACTCTGCTTTACTACCCTTGCATCAGCTCCCTTTTTGCCAACATCTCCCCACTTGTCTGTGGCTGATAAAATAGCTCCTGTCATTTGAGTTGCATCTCCCAATCAACTAGTTCAAGCATAATGGTAATTTAAAAGGTAAAGTAGATTACAAGGCAGGATCAGAAATTGAAGTCGAGTTGGCCCTTCAGATACAGCCAAAGGTGAAGGTAGTATCTCTGCTTTCATGATATATACTAAAATATATCCAAAAGTACCCCCAAATAGTTGTCACATAAAATAACCAACTATGACTTTCCAATGTTGTTACTCTGAGATGTTCTACATCAAAATGGAACTGTAATTCAGAAACAGACAGAAGTGGACTTAGAGGTCAGGTTTTTCCTGGCAAAAGAGAGAAAATGATCCAAAATGGGGACCATAGGAAGTCCAAGAAAAATCAATTGACCTGGAGAAATAGCCTAGGTGAATCAGAACACTTCAAGTGATGTATCTAGAGAGAAAAAGGTAAATAGCAGGGTTAAAATAGCACCAGAAATTTTTGAACTAAAACATTAAAAAAATTAAGATGTAAAAATAAAACAAGAGAATTAAAAAAAGGGATCTGAAAAAAGAAAAATCCTACTGTATGTTCTAAGTCAGAAATAACTGACCAAATTTGTTTAGGATTAGATGATATCAATGGAAAAGGGGCTAGGAAATTATTTATTTGAGTAGATAGAAGATATTTAAATGTTAATAATTCATATTAAACATTTAATAGAAAAGATAATACACTAAATTTAAGAAGTATAGAAGTGAAACCATAATTACCATGGACAAAGAAAAGTAGATAATGGAAGAGGATAAACAGAAGTTGATTAACTGTTATAAAATTCCAATGGGGGGAAAAAAGCTTAAGAGTTTCTCTTTGTTAGCTTCAGCTAACACTTGAAATATCCCTGAGTAATCTGAGGAAATCTCAATTGCAGAATTGTCTTGATCAGATTAGACTGTGTGTATGTCTGTGGAGCATTTTCTTCAATTGCGGAATTGATGTTGTAGGCCCAGGAAAAGGACACTAGTGGACCTGTGTTCCAGGGTGGGAAATGAGCAACGACTGTGTGTTGAGTTCTTTCAGGCATTTGCTTCAAATTCTTGCCTGCGTATCAGCTTTGACTTTCCTCACTGGTGTCCTATAACTTGTAAGGAGTGTTAAACTATTTCTCTTTCTAAAGTTACTTTTGCTCAGAGTGCTTTATTACAGCAACAGAAAGCAAAAATAGAAATGTCCCTAGAATAACTATATTTAACAATTATTTATTGCATAATTTTAAATAGCTATGTGAAACAGCTTTGAATAGTCTTGGTGGAAATACATGCCATACTGTTTTTATTACTATATCTCTGTAATACAGCTTGAAATCTGGGGTTTTGAATCACTCAGGAGTTTATTTATTATTTATTCGTTTAGGATTATTTAACTATTTTTTCGCTCTCTCATGTGTATCTGTGTGTGCGTGTGTGTGTGTGTGTGTGCTTGTGTGTGTCTTTCATAGCAAGTTGGATCATTTTTTTAAAAAAAAATTTGAGGATTTGGTTGATTTTGATAGAAATCCCATTGATCCTAAGTTACCTTTAGTAGAATGACCATTTTTGCAATATTTGTCCTATTAATCCATGAGTAGGAGAGATTTTTCTGTCCACTAGTATCTTCTTCTTTTCTTTCTTCAACATCTTAATTTTTTTTCTTTTTTATTATTATCTCATGTATTACCTCCAGACTGCAGTTTCCTCTCCCTTCATTCTCCCTTCTCCCAGCCTAGACTTCCCCTTTCTGCTGTTCCACTCCTCCACTGTAGCAAACCTCCCAGGGATATTAACCAAACACAGCACAGCATGTTAAAATAAGACTAGGCACAACCCTACCACTGCCAAACACATCTTTCGGGCAGATCAAACTGTATGTCAATGTTAAAGTTTTTATTATACAAATATTCCACTTGCTTAGTTAGAGCTCCCTCAATATTTTTGAGACTATTATGAAAAGTACTGCTTTTTGATTTCTTTCTCAGTTACTGTAATTTGTATATAAAGACTGATATTGATTTTTGTGTCTTAATTTTGCTATCTAGTTGACAGTATTTATCAGTTGTAGAAACTCCTGGTAGAGATTTTAGGATCTTTTGTATAAAAGTAAACAATACTAATAACAACAAACAAATTCAGCATGTTCAAGACATGCACAGGTTCAAGCTAAATATTATTACTCAGAATGGGTAATGAACTCAAAGTCCCACACTTAACCTAGACGCAATTTGCAAATGATCCATTCCTGCTAGGAATGGGAAGGTTTTTTCCATTGAAGTGTCACTGTATATATCAAGCTCTTGGGATATTGGGAAGTATGACATGAACTGGCCAAGAGCTGTTATTTGTAATTACAACTAGAACTTTGAAATATCTTTGTATATTTTATTTTAAGCAAAACACTCAATTTCATTAGTATGTTCAAGAGAAATTCATTTTTACTAGTTCCATCAAATGTAAATATGTTGGGCAAAAATCACATATGCAGCCCTCAAACTGTCTGTGGGTACCATTTAGAGAGAAACCAGCTGTGTGTCTGTACTCTTAAGAAAAGTGATCTTACCATAGTTGTATATGATAAATAAATTCATCTCAGCAATATTCAGACAAATCTGAAGAAAATGGTGTATCTTGGTAGAATATATTTTAGACATAAAAGATCATGTTAACTTATGGTCAATATTGTTTTGAAGGGCACTCCTTGATCCGTAGCCCTTATGGCAACTCTCTACCTGAACATCTGATGCATGGGTGACTGATCTGAATAGTCCAGTTTGTTTCAGCTTACTGGAAAATTCTGTATACATGTTTATCAAGGTCAAACATGCAAAAGTTGAAGAAAAATTTAATATCGGTGATTATATGAAGCAACAAGAATTATATCAGAGAAACCTTACAATGAAATTTTATTAAAGATAGCTTTTCTAAGTTCATTGTTCTCTAATATTTCAGTTATTGCATCCACTTTCTCTTAAGCTTGCCCTGTCAGGTGATTTGCTTGTGAGCATGTGGTCTTATACTTTCTTCTTCTGATTACTGCAATTAGTTATTTAATGAGGAAAAAAATAAGTCCGAGGTTGCAGAACATATTAAATACAATGAAAAGAAAAGATGCTTTGAACTCCAGGACTTGCCATATCACCATAAGAAGTGTGCTGCAGAGTTGTGTCTTGTGCATGTCCCGGAGGCTCCACCCTGCACTTTAGCAGTTCAGTCCCTGTTTCTGGAGTTTCTCTGACTCAGTTTCAATCTGTGTAGAATGGGAAGAATCTCCTGTCCATCAATCAGTCAATGCTTGGCCTACTCTTGAACAGGCAATCAGAAGTTTTCACTATTTCTGTGCACACTGTTTCCTTTGTTAACAGCACACTATAAATACAATCTTCCAATTTAGTTATGAGGTATATATTTTTATTTGCTTGAGCTAATATTAATCTTAGTTATAGTTTTAGTGTGGTGGAGTAAGAGTAACTAGGGAATGAACCCAGTTATTCCTGCATTCTAGGCAAGTATCCTAACATTACAAAGCATCAAAAGCCAACACCAAATTATCACAACAAAGATAAAGCTCCAAGTACTCCCTGCATTCACTCTTCATTTTAGCATAGTATTCGTTCATAAATATGACAAATTGGGATGACTGGGCAGCAACTAGTTATTAGAATATAGGTTAATGAGTCAATAGGGTTTTCATACCAGGCATGCTTCTGACAAAACCATCTAGCTTCTTTTCTGCAGCCCCAACCTCACATAAAGTGGTGCATGCTGGGATATCATGAAAATTTTAAGTGCTCCTTGCTACATGGCTGTTGAGAGAAATGTTTGTATTCTCCCCTTCCATGTCTTTCCATACTGCTCCCACATATCCTGGATGAGGACAGTAGATTCTGATTAGCACTGGAGCACACCTGGTATTACACTTCTAGAAAAGCAGATGCAATTTGCTAATTGAACAGAAAAGAAATGATAGTGGATATTAAACACTAAACTGCTAAGAATTTGAGAAACTATTACAGATCCCTCTGTTCCTTGTTTTAAAGGAAATCAGAAAGATTCCAAAAAAAAAACTAAATGTCTTTCCTAAATTGTTCTGTCCTGTGGAACATAGAAACTAGTTGATGTTCCTTTAGGGTTAGAGTTAGCAGTCTTTGCAAGAGTTCACACCTATCTTAAGACAGGTAGAATTGTGATAATTATCAGTGTTATCCAGAATAGCTAACCAAAATTAAATATAATCCATGCAGCAAATAAAACTACAGCCATCAAAACGGGTGGACTGTCCTGTCTTGTTTCTAGTGTTTAACCATTAGATTTTGCTCCTTATTCCCTATATGTTTAGAAATATCACAGACTTAAAGTACTCTGTGTTGATGAAAGGGGACTCTGTGAGTCCCTCACTTCTGTATCACAGTGTGTCTTGTGTCTTCTTTCTTTCAAGATGGCACTTAGTTATTCCAGGTATGAATTCTAATATATTAACATTATTCTGTGTCTAGAAAGAGAACTGAGTAAGAAGGATCTAAACATACTTTTGAGATCTTAAATGATCTAGACATCCTTCTTCTCAGTAAAACCACTGTGCAGTGATGACAATCTATAGTCCTCTGACACTGTTTCATCCAAGAACTCTCTGTTCTCATTCATGGCTTTTCTATCTTGTATTAGAACTCTATTAATTTAATTATACTGATTCCAGATAGTCTAACTGAAAAGTTTACATAAAATCGATTGGCTTCAAAGTGTTTCTTAGTTGTAATCACTCTCTTAACTGAGAGTTCAGCTCTTGCAAGGCCTAGGTTACTTCACTTTAACAACTGAAGCTAGAGTGGAAATAGAAGGAACATCCTTTTGTATCTGGGTAATACCAAGAATTTCTAGGTCCACCATTCTGTGTTGAGAAACTGCATATCCCAAGAATGTATTATTGGTGTGTTATTCTTTCTTTCCTTCCCTCTTAGAAAGCTGTCAAATCAGCACTAGTCACATCTAATTGGAAATATTATATAAAAGAAAGAGCTGATGATGTTGCATTTTGTTTTCCTATATGTCAGAGTTGCACATACAGCCCTTTGGCTTCTCTCCCTGTACTCAGCTATACTTGGCCATCAGAAGTTGAAAAGGTCTAATACCACCAGAGTCACTTGGGCTTGTGCACATGCGTATTCATAATATCAAAACAGTGACTGAGTATAATAACAAATGTTCCTGTGGTCACCAATGACATAATACTATTTTTATCTAATCATCAATTTCCCCACAGAGCAGATATTCTTAAACCCCTTTATCAGGTACACTACCAGCAGAAGGAGAAGAAGCACGCTGAAATTTTAGCTGACCTCTGCCTCAGTCCTAAGCAGGTCTCCTTTGTTATCTGTTCCACATTTCATGAATGCAATAGTCTCTAGGGGATGGGAGAAAAGAGGAACAGAGGGAAGCACAGAACAGCCTGGGGGAAGTGACATCAGTTTCCTCTTTACTATGGCCTCCCTCATGGCATTTCTTCTCTTCCTTCCTGCAGATTTGCCTGCTGTAGCTCTCACTTACACAACTCTGTAGCTCCAGTTTGGTCGGGATTTCACTGCTTATTCCTATTCTCATGGGGAGCGTCCAGCTGATTTGTGCCCTTCATATCTTTTTTTTTTTATTGAAAAAAATTTCCGCCTCCTCCCCGCCTCCCATTTCCCTCCCTTTCCCCCCACTACTTTCCCTCTCCTTCTCCAGTCCAAAGACTATTCAGGGGTCCCTGCCCTGTGGAAAGTCCAAGGTCCTCCCCCCTCTATCCAGGTCTAGGAAGGTGAGCATCCAAACAGGCTAGGCTCCCACAAAGCCAGTTCATGCAGTAGGATCAAACCCCAGTGCCATTGTCCTTGGCTTCTCATCAGTCCTCATTGTCCACTATGTTCAGCGAGTCCGGTTTTATCCCATGCTTATTCAATCCCAGTCCAGCTGGCCTTGGTGAGCTCCCAATAGATCAGCCCCACTGTCTCAGTGGGTGGGTGCACCCCTCGCGGTCCTGACTTCCTTGCTCATGTTCTCCCTCCCTCTGCTCCTCATTTGGACCTTGGGAGCTCAGTCCGGTGCTCCAATATGGGTCTCTGTCTCTATCTCCATCCATCGCCAGATGAAGGTTCTATGGTGATATGCAAGATGTTCATCAGTATGGCTATAGGATAGGGCCATTTCAGGTTCCCTCTTCTCAGTTGCCCAAGGAACTAACTGGGGACATCTCCCTGGACACGTGAGAGCCCTTCTAGAGTCAAGTCTCTTGCCAACCCTAAGATCCCTAGTTATCTACCTGGCTTAAGGGTTGGATACAAAGGTATCTCTCTCTACAGAGTGTATGATGGGATGTGTAGGTAAGCTGCTTGAGAACTTTTCTCCCGTTTGAATGGAAAACAAGATGATGAGTTTGGCTAATATGCCTAAGTTAAACTCCAAAATATATCAACAGGAAGGGCTCTGGTATAGTTGTCTTTTCTCTGTAAATTCTCTCTAAGCTGTACTAGTGAAATCTCTCCATCAATGCTATTAGCAAACAAGAGGGCCTTTTCTTCCTATAGTTTGTGTGTAGCACCAGGTCAGAACATATAAAGCCCATGTTCTCTAACATCACTTCCTTCTTATATGCTAATAAATAGTCATATATACAATTTAATAGCCTATATACAAATGGATACTAACCACTATATTCAGCACCCAGCACCCAGGTTATGAGGCAATCTAGTAAAGAAGCATCCTTCTTTGTCTTTCCAAACAATTTCTACACAACCTTCCCTTCACAGGTTTGGTATACCATGAGCTTCATTTTAAATGTAATTTGATCACTAAGTTGTTTCATCAATTTAGTTTTCCTAAGAACAATTGTGAATATCTGGAACATTCATTTTCACAGCATCAGCACATATGAACAGGACTGGCCACATGTGAGCGACTGTGTATACAATTATGAGGATATAAAGGCTTATTGCACCACTTACTGTACTTTTGGGTTTCCTTGAATTTTCTATGATTATAACTGCAAATATATATTACTGCATATCTATATCTGTATCTCTATCTATCTATCTATCTATCTATCTATCTATCTATCTATCATCTATCTAAAACAAGAATTTTGTACATTGAGTATTCTTAATCTATAAACAGCAGGCACCTACTATTCTTCTCAGAACTCTCTACTTGGCATCATTCTAGATGCTTAAATTTTAAAAAAAAAAAAAAAAGTGAGTTTTTTTTTGGTTTCTTTTTGTTTTGCTAGGTTTTCTGTAGTCAGCGATCTTTGTCCCTAGCTTAACTGGGGACAATGAAATGAACTCCCTATTTAGACTTGTGCAAATGGCAAGCTGGTACAGCAGCCCCACCTAGAGGTCATGAAAAGATAATTCTCATCTTTGAGCTTCCAAACAGGAGTTATGTGCTTTGAGAATGTGGTAAAAACAAGCTGCTTCCTAACCTTTTACTTTCAGTTTGTTTTCATAAAGATATCATAGCATGGTACAGGGAACACCCTTATTACACATATCAAAGAAGGAATAATCAGAGTGTCTTGTATTAGCATCAGTCCAGTTGTGTTGCAGCCAAAGATGCGCATACTTCATCCACCAGACCACTGTGTCTTCTTTCTATTCTTCTTTTTTTCTACCATATTTCTGAATACAAAGTCTATAATAAGCATTATATAAAGGGTTATTCCTTTTTCCTGGAAGCCAACAGTCTACTCCATTCTTCTTGTTTACTTTATTTCCTCTCTGAGTATGGATGATCATGGAAGTAGAGTAGAGGATATGTGTGGATCTTGTCAAAACATTAATACATTTTATTCCTAGTATTATCTTGCTGAACATAGCAAAACTTTCCTTACAAAATAATTAAATCACTCAAAGGGTAGTGTGATAGAGTCTAGTGACTAAGGTAAATTAGTACTTACATGTTTAACTGTTTTTTTTTAAGTCTTAAATTTTTTAAGATGCATGTTTCAAGACTGTTTTCAAATTCCTGAGCCTTCTGCCTTTATATCCTCAGTACTGAATTATTATGGAGGCTCTATTTTAAGCTTCTGATCACTTTTAACATAAAGTATTGGTTAGGATGCATTGATGATTCCCATATATTTATTTAGCAAATGTTTACTGAATTCTTCTCATGTGCCCAAAGTTATGAAAAGATTTCTCACTTACTAGAATCAGCCAATAAGGACTGACACACAGAAATGTATTTGGTATATAAACAAATATCTGTGTGGGTACATAGAAAGTGTTGCTTGAGTAAGAAAGTACCATTAAATATGAAGAAATTCTGTCAAACCAAAAGCATGGACATGGCTGTTTTGGTTAAAACAAAACTGTACATGCAGCATCTTGAGAAAAAAAATAGTTAACTCTGTGTTGGAAAAGGTCTGTTAGCACTAGTTAAACTAGAAATTGTTTCACACATTTCCTTATCTGTCAGGGCTTCAGTCTACATAAAAAGAAAATATAAAAATTTTAACTAATAAATTACATGATTATAAAAAAACAGGCTTAAAGATGATGTCAAAGATTTTTTGGAGAAGAGAAAGCCATAGGAGGCTAATCCAAGGATGAAAACATTGAAGTGGTGCATACCAATTTAGGTAAAACTGAGGAACAGTTCACATTGGTTAACATATAGCTTGATGCACTACAGAAAGAAAGGGGAAAACTGTTGAAATGTCTCACTCACATGTTCTGAATTAGATTAGTGAGAAGAGAGAATATCATTAGTTAACAAAATACTACATACATAGGGAAAAACATTTGTGGAGACTTTGATGTGTTTCTTTTAATACTTCAAACAGGTGGATGGAGATTCCAATGAACATTAGGAAATAAATTTATGAGATTATAGAGTACTACAAAGATCAGATGAGCAATACAAGCACCAGATTATCTTATTGCTGTATAATGTATGCTCACTGAAAAATAACACGAACCCCAGATGCTGTCCTAGAGATGAAAGACCATGCCCCATTTCATCAGAATTTTGTTTGCCCACTTTAACTGTTTTTCTTCTGTTTGTGACCTATACATTCCTGCTGACGTCTGTCTTTTGGAGTTAAGTGAAAATCAGGTGATCATGATATTTAAGTTTTAAAATTTTGAATCTATTTTGACCTGAGTAAAGAAAGTTGTGGAATATCCCTTTATACTGTGTGAAGGTGTGGCACTTTAATTGGTTCAATAAAGAGCAGAATGGCCATTAGCTAGGCAGGAAGAGTTTAGGTGGCACTTCTAGGGACAGAGAGTTCTAAAAGGAAGACAAGCAGGGTCACAGGTTAGATGTACAGGAGGCAGGATGACTGAAATGGAGATGCAGTAACAAGCATGTGAAAGAATGTAGATTGAGAAATATGGATTAATATGAGTTATAAGAATTAGTTAGGAGCAAGTCTAAGCTAAGGTTGAGTTTTAAAATTAATAATAAGTCTTCATGTCATTTCTTTTGAGAGCTGGTGGCCCAAAGAAATATCTGTCAGTATAGGAAAGAAGCAAGGTAGAGTGGTTAAGAGAGGACTCTAAGGTCAGGTGTCCCGTGTTGGACCCTGGTTATGTTGCAAGATCTTGGGTGAACTATTTCACTTGGCTACGCTTTGATTTTGTCTTCTGCCAAAAGAGAATTATTAGTTAAAGCATTTTTTCTTGAAGCATATGCATATTAAGCAATCTGAAACCATGCAGTGCTTAGAAATGATCTAGAAGAAAGTACAGAAATGATGGTATGATGTATAGTGATACTTTATGTGTCATAATTCTACAATCTCTGTCTACATGTGCTGTCAGCATTATCTAATGTTGTTAATGTTATAACAACAATAATAATAAATTACCCCTTTGTTGGATTATTTTAGTAATGGTGATAGGTGACCTATTTAAATTCTTGGAAAGATGAGTATATTTGGAGAATATTGAATTGGATGCTTCCGCATTATCCACTCAAATTTTTTTAATTTCTTTTATTGATTCTTTGTGGATTTCTCATCATGCCTCCCAAATCCCATTCATTTCCTCATCCCTTCACATCTTCCCTCTGCCCTTGAAACCACCCCAAGTAGAATAAAACTTAAAATAAAACCAAACCAAACAAACAAACAAACAAAAACTAACATACAAAAGTTTTAAAAAATAGTCTCAGCATGGAAGCTGTAGTGTAAAACATTGTGTGTGTGTGTGTGTGTCTTTTAGTCCATAAAATTTTACTTGTAAGTGTTTACTGCAATGAGTCATTGATAAGGTTCAAGACCTCTGGCTTCTGCTACACTCTGGATACTGGGCTCTCAATGAGACTCTGCTTGGATATCCAGCTGTTGCCTTGTTTCATGAAGATCCTGCTGTTTGGATCTGCACATGCTTTTTCACATGCTCCAACACTCCAAAGGTGAAGCGGGCATCTCGTAGTTCTGTTTTTGGGCCTAGGTAGTAGCTGGGTTGGTCATTCTGCAAGTTTCCCTCACAAGCTCTTCAGCATTGCCGCAGCTAGCTCAACCACTGTAGCAGGCAGCAAAGAGCATGTGTAGTTCCGTTGCTCTTAGAGAGCTCACCTGTATCTAACCACCAGGGCCAGTCTACTCTGCTCCCCAGGCAAGATAAAGGTCATGCTCTCCTGGGTGCTGCAGTTGGTGAGGTGCATGGCCAGTTCTCCTACCCTTGACCCCCCCAAAGCCAGTTCTTTGGGTGGTGGAGGGTGGAGGCATCTTTCTCCCATGCATGCCACCACAGGGCAGAAGGAGGTGGGGTCAGATCTCACAATCTCAGGGCCATCTCACCTATGCCCCCTGACAAAAGAGTAGGCTCTAGCAGGCAAGGTGCAGGGTCTGCTCTCCCTGAAATCATGTCTTGTCTAATCTTAACTATAAGAGATCATGCCAATGAATCATTTAAGTCTCTGTCTATTTGTTTTTAATCCATAGAAAATATCAGAAGAAATGCTTTGGTATTTGGGAATAAAAGAGTAAATTTAATTCTAAAAGACAGCAGAGTATTCCTCTTATTCCAGGAATTAAACATCTCTTGTGACAGTCATTTTTGTTTGAAAAGTGGCATGTTTCAGTTTGTCCTGAAATGATCTAACAGAGTAAGTAAGAATGGGAGCTGTGCAGAACAAAATCTTGATGTATGCAGTGTTTATAGTCACGTTGTTGTTCTGGGATATGTCTTTTGATTACATAAGTATGCATTTCATATCTTTCACATACTTAGAAGTCATGGCTTCTCAAAGATGATTCTTTGTCCAATTATTAGATCATTAGATCACCTGTAGCTCTTTGGGACTATAAGGTCTAAGGCCGCATTCAAGACCCCCCCTTTTTTTAAAAGTGTGCTTTGTAACCAAGATTTATGAGTAATCTTGTAAATGATAAAGTACGAGAATAACTGTTCTTGCAGTCAGTAGTGATTTGGCAATAGGTAGAGTTCCTGAAGACTACAAGTAAAGCAGATAATCCTACTCTTTCGCTCTACATTTTGAAATAACCATATGTTACATATACACATTAATAATTTGGATGTGTTGGTAAATGCTTATAACTCCATCCTCAGTGGACTAAGGCAACAAGAACACAAGTTCAAGACCATCGTAAAGTAGAGAGTTTATTCAAGGACAGCTTCAACAACTGAATTATATTATCTCAAGACAAAAATTAAAAAAAATGAAACTTGTGCATGTCTTGAGCATGCAGCCACAGTCTCTGTGAGTTTAAAAGAGAATCAGCCCTTTTGTATCTGATAGACTATGTCATCCTCTACTGCCGGATTTTGTAATCTTTATTTAGGGCCCTGAGCTTTGAAGGGAGGGATATAATAAAAACATCTCATTTAGGGTTGGCAGCTCCAACATCTCTTACTTCAGTACATTGTGCATGTGTAGGTTCCTTCAAGGAAACTGGGCACAAAGCCTCACCCCTTACCAAGAAGTTGTTTATAATTAATAGGTGCTAGGAGAAGGGAAAACACTTTTCCTAATGGAGTGATACTTGTTATGTCAGCCATACTCCAGGGCAGATCTCATGCTTAGAAGTAGATGGCCAATACAAATGGACTGCATAGTTTTTGATGTGCGTGCATGTATGTGTATATGTGCATACACTTTTTTATTTTCATTTGATTTTAAGAGAAAGAAGATATTCAGGTTGGGGATAAGGGGGGACGGGGAGAGAAAAGTGAGAAGGGGAGGATTGGGGGAACTTGGGGAAACAGGAAGATTGGGATAAAGGAAGGTTGGATAGGGGAGCAGGGAAGCACATATCTTAGTTAAGGGAGCCACCTTAGGGTTGGCAAGAGACTTGAACCTAGAGGGGCTTCCAGGAGCCCAAGGCGATGTCCCCAGTTAGTCCCTTGGGAAGCTGAGGATAGGGAACCTGAAATGACCCTATCCCATAGCAATACTGACGAATATCTTTCATATCACCATAGAACCTTCATCTGGTGATGGATGGAGATAGAGACAGAGACCCACACTGGAGCACTGGACTGAGCTCCCAAGGTCCCAATGAGGAGCAGATGGAGGGAGAACACGAGCAAGGATGTCAGGACCATGGGGGGCTGCACCCACCCACGGAGACAGTGGGGGCTGATCTATTGGGAGCTCACCAAGGCCAGCTGGACTGTGACTGAAAAAGCATGGGATAAAACCGGACTCTCTGATCATGGCGAACAATGAGGACTGATGAGAAGCCAAGGTCAATGGCAAGGGGTTCTGATCCTACTTCATGTTCCGGCTTGGTGGGAGCCTAGCCAGGTTGGAGGTTCACCTTCCTAGACATGGACAGAGGGGGGAGGACCTTGGACTTTCCACAGGGCAGGGAACCATGAATGCTCTTTGGATTAGAGAGGGAGGGGGAGAGGAGTGGGGGAAGGGGGGAAGGATGGGGGAGGGGGAGGGAAATGGGAGGCTGGAAAATACAAAATAAAATTTTAAAAAAAAAGAGAAAGAAGAACATGAATTTGGGGTTGGAGAAACTGAGTGAACAAATATGTATTTTGAAAATATTTTAAAAATAAATATTAAGCTAGGCATGACGGTAATGCCCGTATACTAGGACTCAGGAAGCAGAGGCAATCAGATCTCCTTGAGTTCAGACCTGCTTGATCTATGTAATGAGTTCCAGGCCAGTCAAGGCTACACAGATAGACCAACTCTCAAAAATAGCAAACAAAAAGTGAAGAGGAGTAAAGATGTAGATCAGTGATCGAGTACTTGAGCCACATGAATGAAACCCTAGGTTTAATTGCAAGTGTCACCCACATGAAGGGTGTTAATTTGGCTTTTGTATACTTCATACATACTTATTAAGGTTGTATCATTCCCTAGGTATTATTCTGAGTTCTTAAAATTTAGATGGGTACAATATAGATATTATCAATTGAATATTATCTCAGAGAGCTAGTCATGTTGTATTCTCCTAGAAAACCTTCTGTGTACTCGTTTGTTAAAAATTATGGCGTAGGGTCATTCATTCCACAGTTCTCACAGAGATTCTAGTTCCAGTGTGTACTGAGATTCTAATCTTTCTACGGGAGCCCCATGAGAAACATGGGTCTATGTAGATCAGAGCACTGATGTAAGGACCATAAGGGTCGATAAATGCAGGACAATTTCTACATAACAACAGCATCTTTTGAGCTTTGGAGATTGTTATTTGTATTCTTTCAGTTAACATGAAACGTTAGTGACATATTTCTTGTCTCTAAATTGATTCTTGAGAAATAGCATGAACTTTGATTTATGTGGAAAATCAATGACAAAGCCACCTGCCACTAGATTGTGCAGTCTTTCGATTAAGCTCTGTAGATATGTAGATTAAGTAAGTAGATTCTTTTGAATAACACTAGGGACTCCTGATTGTATTCAACTTAAAAATGGGCAAGAAATGTAACATATTGTTTGTTCATTTTCTGTGTTTTACATAGTCAGGCAATTTTAATATTTTCCTCTGCACAGTAAAAACAAGTGTGCTCATCATTTTTTTTTTAATGGGCGTTTAATCCTGCTTGTCCCCAAACACTTTCTGTTTATACAGGTTGTTATCATATGAACAGAATGTCAATCCTTGGTAACTTTGGTTCTTTGGAAATGTTCAATGTGTTTTAATTAAATTGTTAACTCCTTCACACTTAAACAGTGTAATTGATATTCCAACTTACCAAGAATGATTGGCAGTCTTACAATAAGTTATCTCAACAACTCTTCTTCTTCTTCTTCTTCTTCTTCTTCTTCTTCTTCTTCTTCTTCTTCTTCTTCTTCTTCTTCTTCTTCTTCTTCTACTTTTGGCTCAAGTGGAAAGAAAAAATTAACTCACATATTTACTCACTCTCTACACTGTCAGAAAAATCAGTTCCTGAACTGCTCTTTCTTGAAATCAAGAATGGAATTAGTACTAGAAGATAGGTTATACAGATGATTATAAGTTTAGTATATTCAAGACTAGTCCTGTATGGTCTTTCAGGTGTACCATGATGGTTTCTACCTGTTGATGCTGCCTGTCAAAGCTCAGCTTTTTATGTAATAAAATTTTATCTTTTTCATGTTACCAGTTCACAAAACATTATCTGCAAGGTCAAACTATTTTGGTGACACTAGAGAGCTTTTTATCCTCATTGTGAGTACACAGTAAAGATTTCCAAAGATTTCCTTAATGGGTAGAAATCACAAGGGTGAATGCACTTATCCTGTGTTAAGCTGGGCATAAATGGAATTTTAAATTAGTGAAATAATGGTATTTTGTATTCCATTTTTAAAAATGGAATCAATAGACAAATATTCTATATTTCTTCTCTTTTTACTATTACTTAAATATTTCTTATAATATGTTTTATAATAGTCTTTACTCCATTCACTAACTCCTCCCTATGTCCCCAATCTCTTTTCCTTCTCTCTCTCTCTCTCTCTCTCTCTCTCTCTCTCTCTCTCTATCTCTCTCTCTGTCTCTCGGTTGAGGCTCTCTCTCTCTCTGTCTCTCTCTCTCTGTCTCTCTCTCTGTCTCTCGGTTGAGGCTTTGTCTGGCTTGAAACTATACAGGCCTTCTGAATGCTATCATGGTTTCTCATGGTTTCTGTCAGTTCTTTTGTTTATTAATCCTATTATGCCTGGAAGACTGTTTCCTTGTAGTCATCCACTACCTATTTATTATAATCTTTCATCCTCATCTTTTTTATAGATCCTTGAGCCTAGATTTGTAGGGATTTTAAAAAGACATCCCATTAAGGATTGAGTGTTTCAAGGTCTCTCACTCTCTGAACATTGTCCAGGCATGTGTTTCTGTGTTGGTTTCCAACTATTGCAAGAATTTTTTTTCTGATGTTAGTTGAGAAAGGTACTGATTTATAATCATAGCAATATGCTATTTGGAGTCATTTCAATTCTGTGTTTTTAGAAGAATAATAGTGGTAGGTTTTTTTTCCTAAGCCCATAACCTTTCTAGTCTCAGACTCTTGAAACTTCAGTGGTGCCAGGTATGGGTCCAATATTGATTAATCCTATTATCAGTGAGAAAGTCGATGGTTACTTCCATAACATTTGGGTAGCTATTGTACCAATATGTCTTTTAGATAGGTTACTATTGTTTGTCACAGGGTTTGTTGGTGGGTGATCCTTATAATTACCTTTTTTCAGGATAGTATACGGAGTTCCTTTCACTAGTCAATAGGAGTGAAATTTGTAATTGTTCCTGAGCTCAATTTTTCTGTGTTAAAAAGCATACATGTCATCCTCAACAATAAGGTCATGCCATCAGATTATACAGAGAAATAAATATCTTTTTCAATAGCTCATAATATTTTGGAGAGGTTATAGGATCACTTTGACCAACAATTCAGCTAGTGGTCACACATTCCTGACACTGGAGGTTTTTCTTGTTGGTATATGATGTCTTTTTAGGTATTGTCTCCCCCATTATATGGTTACTTCATTTTAGTACCTTTCATATATTTATATTTATTAGTAAATTTCTGAAATAATGGTTATCTAGTGCCTTTTCAAAATCCCTGTCATATTTATTGTCTATCTTTACATTACCTCTACTATCCTGCCTTCCTCTCCCCTTCATGTTTAACCTTTCTATTCAGGTTTCCCATTTGTTTTCACTGTATTTCTGCTTTCTTTGGTGATTCTCTTCTCTCCCATGGTCCTTTACTAGATACCTAAAATCTGTTGTCATTTGGACTAAAACACAATATCTAAAACTTAATCTAATATCTACATATAAGAGAAAATATGCAATATTTGTCTGTTTCATTCTGAGTTACCTCACTCAAAATATTTTTCTAGCTCCATCCATATTTCTTCAAATACCATAACTTTATTTTTCTTAACAGTTGAATAATATTACATGCTGTAAATGTAATATAATTTCATTATTAATTCATCAGTTGTTACATACCTAGGATGTTTCCAATATCTGGCTATTAAGAATGGCACAGCAGTAGACTTGGAAGAGCAAGTGTCTCTAATAGGATGTAGAGTCCTTTGGGTACACAGCTAAGAGTGGTATACCTGGAAATTGTGATAGAGTCAGTCTTAGGGGGTTTGTATATTCTATGTTTACAACCCTCTGTCAGATACAAAATTGTTTGAGAATTATTCCCATGCTCTTGCCTTCTTAATGACCAAACTCAGAATTAAATTCAGGGTTGCAATTCCCTGATGCAAGCTTAGTAATTGGCCAGAAAAGTGTGTGTGCCCTTCCATTACCAAACAGCTCCTTGTAAACTTCACTGAAAGTACATGTTGAATCAAGGAGGCATTCAGTCAGTGTCTACTTCCTAGTTTTATTATACTAACACATATCACACAAAATAAAATGCTTATTTTTCAACTTGGATAAGTTACAGCTATAAATAGAGCTATATATTTACACCACTAGTTCTCTGTAAAAAAGTCTAGTAATATAAACTAATAAACCTCGAAAGAAATATTGATAATAGGAGCGCAGGGCTGATATTCTGCAAATGACACAGTATAAATGCTCAATTACAATATTCAAATTAACAAATCTAATTCTCCTTACAGTTCAGCCAATCATTCCATACACCCATAGCACTCTCAGTTCAGAGGCTCTATGGAGGTTATAATTATATCTCAACATTTAAAGCCATATCATTATTCATTTGGTTAATAGTACAGCACATTGATAAAGATCATAATATTCCCTAATGTATACTGAAATTTTTAACCGGAATAATTTATGCAAATTACTTATTGAGTTAATATATTTAACTATGTTTAATTATACTGCAGAACTTAGTTTGCTGAAGCACATGCAATTATTTTTAATTATGAAAACACATATTTTAGAGATTTATGTCGACCTGTTATGCTGCTGCTTAATACTGTTTCATTGCTTTCTTCATGCTCCTCAAAACAAAGAGCACGACAATAACTTAACCAAATCCTTTTCACTACTGAAAACTTTATGCGTGTTTTCGTGCTAGTGGTCTCTCATGTTTAAAAATTATGAAATGTATATGTCTTATATATTCTTATTCCTAAAACATGACAATGAAAAGATGAGAGGAAGGGTAGTTTAAATATTTAGTAATATTTGTCACATAGAGGAAAATGAGCAGGATAGAGAAGGGAAAGCTCTCAACTTTTTATGAAAATTATTTTCTTTCTAGAATTTTAATCACATGTTGTGGGTATAACTTGTAAAAAGTCAAAATTAAAAAAAAATTAAATGTACATAATTGTGCTCATTCACATAATTCTGCTTCTTAATTTACCTATTACTATGATTTCTATAGAAAATATGGCTGAACATAGAATATTTGAATATTAATGATAGGCACTATATAAATAAATGTAAGAATTTGTACATTTCAGGAAAAATATCCTTTTGCTTGGTAGTATTTAGTAATGTTACAGTAGAAAGTATATTATTTTCTCTCATCTACGTAAATAGAATTTTATTCTAGTGCATCTCAATAATACAATTAAAGAAATAGTATATTTTGTGTCAGTTTTGAATTTGCCAATAATTATTGAATTTCTATAATATATGCTGAGATATTTTGGAAAGTATAAATCTTTAGCTAATAATTATGTATGAAACAAATACTACATGTCAGGAAAGTATAACTTAATGAAGATCAAAACACAAAAACAAAATTATTGAATCACTTTAGTCAGTGATTCCTTCCTAATATTTTCTTGTAATCATAGATGTCCTTGTGTTACTAAATAAATTTTTAGATTGAAAGTGGTTATTGTTGCTCTGTTCATGTAGTAGACATTGTGTGTACTCACCAAAGTGATTGTTAATACATATACTTGTTTGTACTTTTCTTAAGACAGTGGGAACTGTATGGATGGTAGAAAATAGATCAAATACATTGATTTTATAAAACATTCAGATATAGTTCTGTGTGCCATTGACTATAGTACACAAATATGTTGTAATATGAGTGGCGGGGCTGCGTACCCAGCACCCTGGCCACCTGCTAGCTTATGCCCAAAATAACAACACACAAACTGTATTCATTTAAACACTGCTTGGCCCATTTCTATCTAGCCTCTTCTAGGCTAATTCTCACATATTAATTTAGCCCATTTCTAATCATCTGTGCAGCACTGCTAGGTGCGCTTACCGGGAAGATTCTAGCCTATGTCCATCCTGGGTCGGAGCTGCCTGGGAGAGAGGAGCCTGGCGTCTCTGCTCCAGAGAGCAGAGCTGTCGAGTCTCTCTGGGAGCAGAGCAGAGTCTGAGCTCACTTCCTCTTCCTCCAAGCATTTTGTTCTGTTTACTCCTCACACCTATGTTTTAACCTATGAGCCCAAGCAGTTTCTTTATTACTTAACCAATGACCTTCCTCCATCACAAATACTTTAAATTTTGATGCAGATGTTTTGTAAAACAGAGAATCTCTAACAAAAGCAAATATGAAACATGGTAATTTTAAATACCAAATTTAAAATTTGAATTTAATTTAAGAATTTTTTAAAATTTAATTTAATTTAATAATTTTTAAATTTTAAGAAATATTTAAATAAATTTAAATAATTTGCTTCATTGAGTAATGGAATTATAATATCCCACAATGGAATTATATTAATAATTAATAGCGCTAACATGTATTGGTTTCTTATCTGGATTCTCAAGAAAGTTTACCATTGTTATAGTAATTCTACTTTTAAGTGATTAGGAATGGTTAGTTTCTCTGTTTTAGAATATTCTGGGCAAATATTTGATAATTTAATTATGATAAATCAATTTTAAAATCTTCTATTAAACATCCATCTTAGCATTTACTTACAGTTATTTATTTTTAGATTTCTTGCATGTCAAATGCTTTTTAGTACTTATTTTATTATTCCTTGGTTGAGGCATTTCAAACATAAGCACTATATTTGTATCATGTCCTCCCCCTCAATTTCTCACATGCCTCTCCTCCTCAAATTTGCAGTTTCTCTTTTTCACTCATATATATGCATATGTAACGTGAGTATATATATATACATATATATATATATGCATATGTAATATGTAATATTTGAGTCCATTGATGTTGCTTGTATATCTATGTATTTAGGAAATTTCACATGAGACTGGAAAACCTATTGCTGGCGTGTCCTTTAAGAAGCCTGGTTCCCTACTCTTAGCAGTCATTAACTATGCATAGGTCTCCATCTAGATCTTACTCCCTTTGAGGTGTCCCCCATTGTTAATGGGACTTCTAGTGTTGTTTTCTTTGCCAGAATCTTGTTTACTCAACCACATTAGGAAGATTTCATGAGTACAAGTCACAATCATATACAGTAAAGAGGTCCCACTCTTCCTAAAAGTTCCCTGAGCCTTAGATACAGGGTTTTTTGTTTGTTTGTTTGTTTTGTTTTGTAGCTCTATCATTTGGGAATGGTATCCCATGGTCAATTGTTCTCTTCATGTTGTCCCATTGTGAATTTCTGTGATGATCTTCACTTATTGCATAAAAAGACTTCTTTTATAAAAGAAAATAAGGTACACGTATCTGTGGATTTANTATAGAGAGAGAGAGAGAGAGAGAATGTAATTAGGAAATGCTTAGGAACATGGCTGTAGCAAGCTCTCTCCACAATTCATGATCTCAGCTTCCACATTTAGCTGGTTAGGTGTACTGTACCTGACATGGATTCTTTAATATTGTGTGCACTTTCCATTCAATTTTGTGACTGTTGGATACCCCTGACATGGAAGTGCAACCTTTAAGCTCTTGGGTATATCTAACATCCAGGCCATTGTTGGATGTAAAGGCTTTACTAATTGATTGTTTCTTTTGGCAGCTTACAGTACCCCACTGCATGCTATAAAAGCTATGCCTCTTGTAGGAGGCTTCCAGGTCAGAATGAACTGGAACTCTTCAAGTCCTGTGTACTAAGTAAATGGTGTCCTCAGAAGGAGGGTCTTACCTTCAAGTTCTGTGAGCCAACCAAGGACTTTAAATATATATATTTTGTGTTTTGTGCTTCTATAACTAAAGACTTGACTGGGAGTTTCCTGTACTTAATACTGTTTTGCTTTGCTTTTGGGTCTTATGAGAAGCATTATCAGCCAAATGTCCAACTTAATTTAATTCATTTATATATGTACACACACACACATTACATTTCATTTTAAGTCACACAAAATAATCTAATTGGCTTTTTCAAACATCTTTAGTGTTATTTACATTAATTCTTCCATCTCAGGGTTGCCCTCCTAGCCCCCCTTTCAGAGAAAGTCCCCTCTCACTTTTTTTCTGTTTCCTCTTTCAGAGCACCTATGTCCTGATATCTGTTTTATAGTGTTCCCCCCCGCCCCCACTCGGATCAGGGTGCTTTTTTTTTTTTACTTCCCTGGATCTTATTATAACTCCAGATTGCATACTCACTTCTAAAGTTTCAGAGCTAGAATCCACAAATAAGAAAGAGCCAGTGGGACTTGTTCTTCCTAGATATAGTTGTTCTTTCAGTACAAAAGTTTCCTTCCCCCGCCACATACTTTGTAAATGGTTTTTATTCTTTTTCTCCAAAATAGTCTCGAGATTTTGAGGCAAGAAAGCAAAATAGTTTTAAAAAAATAAAGTGAAATAAGCACACTATGTATCTGAAAGAATAAGGTAAGACCACAGTCACTAAAACAAAAACGTGCTTATACCCAGCAAGAACCAGATTTCTATACCAGAATTACATGTGGAATAGATGATCCAAATATGAGTTAAAAACTTTAAGTTTCATAAAATAATTGTTGACCATAATGTTTGAATAACAAAGTGTCTCACGAAAGAGAAGTTTTCACACTTTTTTTGGTTGTGTTTATGTGAAGTTTTAGTTGTTTTCATTTAACAGTTTTTTTTCTATTTAATATAACAACCACAATTCTCCCTCCCTCCCCTCCTCCTACTTCTCCCACATTTCCCCCTCAAATCCACACCCACTCCTCAGAAAGGGTAAGGCCTCCCATGGGGAGTCTACAAAGTCTGCCATATGAAGTTGAAACAGGATCAAGGCACGCCCCCCCCCCATATCATGGCATGTTGTGACAACTAGTTGTATAGCAATCACTAGGCACCAAGTTCTGCTTAACTTTGGGTGTGTTAGTAAATTTGATGTTCACAATTCCGCGATGTGGGCATTCACCCTGTTACCTTTGACAAGAACCCAGAGAAGCTCTGATCCTTTCTACAAATGCTCACAAAATTATAGTTAGATGGCTAGAAACATGGATTTATTCTATATAATAGCATCATTTGTAATGAAGACATGCATCCAAGAAAAAAATGTTTATTCTTGTAAAGATTTCTTAAAGTTTTAGCATATTCCAGATAAGTCAAGTCAAACACAGGAAGACATAATGTACAGACACCATATTCTGCCATCCTCTGTAGCGCAAAAGCTTTAATGTGAGCCTCAGGACTGCCGAGAAGCAGCTGATGCACCTCCATCCCCCTGTCTCCTTTTGGTTCTCTCTTGATTTTTGTATGTTTCTTCTATTGTCTCTAAATTGCAATTGTTACAACATAGATGTATATTTATATCTTCTATAATTAGATGTATAATGTCCAATTATTAATGGTATTTAATATAACTTTTGCCTTCATATTTGTTTTATGTGGATGAGTTTTTGCCTCTGTGTCTGTTCACCACATGAACAAAGGACTTGTAGAATTTAGAAAGTCATTGGGTCCCTTGGCCCTAGAGTTACAGTCTTGAGAGGAGCTATGTGGGTTCTGAGAATTGAACTTGGATCCTCTGGAAAATCAGTGAAGTCTTTCTATTGCTGAGAAATCTCTCCAACCCCCAAATAGTTTTTTTTTTTAATTTTTTTTTCATTCTTCTCTCATACAATACACCCCTATTTCAGTTTTCCCTCCCTCTACTATATTTGGTTCTATCCTACATCTTGGGGCTATGCAATCTCTGGTTCCTGGCCATACTGGCAGTATTGTAAAACTCATCCTTCTAGGGGTTTGAGGGTCAAATTAGATCGGTCATTTGTTGGCTACTCCTACAAGCACTGCACCACCATTACCTCAGCACATTTTGCAGGCTGGAAAAATTGTAGGTTAACGGTCTTGCGACTGTGTTCCAGTATCACCACTGGGAGTCTTGTTGTGTTACTAAAGATGGCCAGTTCAGACTCTATATGCCCTATTACTAGGAGTCCTTGCTAGGGTCAGCTATATAGATTACAGGGAGTTTCCACCACACTAGGCTGCCACATCATTTCCCAAATGCCCACACTTCTCTTCCCATATTTTCTCCCTCCACCATCCTGTACCCTCCTGATCCCTTCTGTTCTCATCCCCAGCTACCCAAGTTTATCCCCAAAATAAACTATTCTATTTGCCTTGGGAAGGGGATATAAATCTGAATCTCTTGTTTTTGTTTTTCAAGACAGGGATTCTCTGTGTATCTCTGTTTTGAAATTCTTTTTGTAGAACAGACTTTCCTGGAACTTAGAGATCTGCCTGCCTCTGAAATGTCAGGACCAAAGGTGTTCCACCACTGCCAAAAAGGAAATTCAAATTTTTCATCTGTATCTGTGTATGGTGTACGTGCATGCATTTGTGAATATTTGTGTGTGCACATCTAAGTGTATGCGTGTCATATCTATTTCATGGCTCACATATGGAAGTCAGAGCTTGCATTCCACCTAGTTGGGGACCAGCATATCTGGTATAGTTCACTACTATAATTACTGATTTAGACGGCCAGTGAACTTCTCAGGATTCAAGATGATGGTAGTACAATAATGCCTGGATTTATATAAATTCTTTAAACTCTGGCACCTACAGTTGTATGACAAGTACATTATCCACTGTTTCATCTCTCCATCCCATTTACATGGATTTGAAAGGCATTTTTTAATACATGAGATTCAAAGCTATCTGTATAATGGAAATATTAAGTTATGTTTCATATTCAAAATGAATTATATGTGTGGATATTATTAAAACACACCTCTCCCATTTAAGTACTAACCAGTCCCTACCCTGATTAGCTACCAAGATCAGACGAGATCGGATGTGTTCAGGGAGAGAGTTGAAGGAGAAGGAAAAGGGAGGGAAGAGAGCAGAGAAAATGTAGAGCTCAACAAAAATCAATTTTTAAAAAAGGAGAAAAGAAGAAATCCTAGACTGCTTCCAAGAAACTAACAAACAACAATTATCATTCGAAAAGGAGTGGTAACTTTCTTTTCCATATTCACAATTCCCTTCTGCAGTCCTAAAAGTCAACCAAAATAACACATTAACCTAGTAATTGGAATGTGACTGTATATGACTATGAGATAGTAGGACTTTCTAATGCCCAGTCCATTTTATTCCATACTCATTTCAGTGTGCTCTCTAATACTATTGTCAAGACAATGTACTAGTGCTTCTCTAAGAATGCGTCTCTGTAATAAGTAAATTTGATACATGAAATTAGTGAATTTCTCTTAATGATAAATTTCAGGTTTAGAGGAAGGGTCCAGCAGCACATTCATGATGCTAGCACACACAGACCCCCTGTTGATGTCTTCTCTCCTCTCTACAGGAATTATTGGTTGAATTTCCCACCCCACAGTAAAAAGACAACAGCCAAATTCACCTCCTATGTCCTTTTAGAATTTGTTCTTAAGGATTATTCTTAAATGATGTAACTCTCAGATATGGAATTATAATATTTATTGTATATTGTTCAGCAGTTGTTCTGTTTAAAGTTTGTTTTAGACAAGAAATTTAGAGTGTCTTGCTTGTGATATTGCTAGAAAGTAACAAGAGAGCACTGGTGAAATATGAAGCTTCACGTAAGCTGATGTTATGTATTCCTTTGTCACTCTATAACATCAACTTACATGAAGCTTCATATTTCACCAGAGCTCTCTTGTTAGTTGCTAGCAATATCTAAGCAAGACATAGGAAGTGAATGTGGCTGTTGCCATGCATTCGTCAAAAGTCGTCATTTATAAAAGTAATTTTTAAAAAGAACAGAAAAAAACATCTGTGGAATTTCTGACTTTGAACCAAAAGTAGGGGACTTTCATGTTTTACTAATAAAAGTGTAAACTTATATAGACAATAGATTCTAGTAGTCAACTGATGTAGGAGCTTCTTCTGTCTATGTATTGCTTTCATTGGTTGAATAAAGAAACTGCCTTGGCCTATTGATAGGACAGCCATTAGGTGGACAGAGTAGACAGAATATAATTCTGGGAGGAAGAAAGCAGAGACAGGCGTATGCCATGAGTCTCTGGCCTGAGATGGACATAGGTTAGAATCTTGATGGTAAGCCACAGTCACGTGGTGATACACAGATTTATTAGAAATGGGTTAAATCAAGATGTGAGAGTAGGCCAAGAAGAGGTTAGATATAATGGGCCAGGCAGTAATTTAATTAATACAGTTTATGTGTGGTTATTTCGGGGGTTAAGCTAGCCCAGCGCCAGGAATGCGACCCACTCCTCCTACTACAGATTGGGGCCTCAATGTGGTCAACTAACTCCATGTAAAACCTGAGAGGGCCTTAAAAGGAATTCTAGACACAAATACAGAGTTTAACATAGCCTTTTGTTGTTTGCTGTCAGGTTGCTGCAGAGAAATTTTCCCGACTCAGCAATAGCAGCAGGAAAAAGATGTGCCATTTTAAAATGCAGCTTCCCGGGCTGTGCCACTGGTACAAACGCTAGCTATTAAGCATTTAAATGGCATTTGTGGGCTTGGATGTTTGTGTGCCCACTCAGATTTGGGAAAAAAGTCCCTAAGACCATGCCTGTGGCTTGGTGCTCCCTGCCTGGGCAGGTGGCGGGATCAGGTCTACTAGGCATGCACAGGAGGAGAGCATGGCGCATTCCTGCCGCCATACACAGAGATGTGTCCAGGCTGTGCAGTGCTCTGCGTGGCAGATTTGGCTGTAACTCAGAAAGAAAGAGTTTATGTGCCACATGCTCAGTCTGAGAGTTAAAATGCTGAGTGCAGCTCTTACCTGGTGGCCCCAGAGCTAGCAGAATTGGTGTGTCCACCATTTTGAAATTAGAGAGAGGTGGAGCTAATATCCAGAGCAGCTGCAACCAAGCTGCTTAGTGTTTTAAAAGCTCTTCAAGACAGTAGAGAATAAAAGACAAGGAAATAGGACAGATTCAGACATAAAAGATCTCTAAATGGGTTATAGTGCCAGATAAATGTATGTAGGCTTGGGAGAGAGAAGAAAGAGAGTATAGAAAGTCATAAAATAAAGTTAATGCTTTAAAAATGGATAAAGTCTTTATAGAGACAGAGTAAGTAATAGAGTAAAAAAATAAGCCACGTAAAAATGGAAAATTCACAGAGATTCTGGATTCTTTGTATTATTGTTTTCTTCGAATTTTTTGACTGTGAAGGAGCTAAGTACAGAAGCACATCTCATTGTGTGGGCTGCTAAGATAAACCAGGATGTATATTATAAAGGTATCTTGACTTCGGAATTTGGGTCTAAGGATATGATGCTTTGGAAAAGAGGTTCTTCTTTTATTTTCACAGAAGATGAGACCCTATGGATTGCTTCTAGACCAATTTGGTATGATAGACCATGCCCCCTGAAAGGTTGCTGTGAGCCAAAAAATTATTTTGCCCAACTGCTGACTGAGATATACCTAGCACACAGGATATACCATAAAAGACCTGATAAACAGAGACCCCATATAGCACGAAGCAGTTGGAGAGAAAAAAAAATATGCCCATATTCCCAAATATTGCTTATAAATGTTCTCTTACATTTAAAGAGGGATATGATATAGATAAGGATAATTTGCATTGGTGTAGATTTTGCTTTATTGATATAAATTTAAGGTCAAATTTTGTTATATGTATATATATTTCTGACTTGAGTAAGGTATTTTGATTGTGTAGTTCATTAAAAAATATCATGTATAATTAGGAAATACAGGTTGTTAATGAATAATCATAGATAATAGTCAAGCTTGAAGTCATGTTATTTAGATTTTCTAGATGTGCATAGATATATTTCAGATAGGCATTCTTCATATCTTTCAAAGACTACAGAATATGGCACTTAAGATGTTTTAATAACATAGGGCTTTTCATGATGTTGAGAAACATCTGTTCCTGACAGCACCAATCTACTTCAAGAAGAAAATGTGCATCAAAGAGGTTCCTAATGGAGTTGCTTATCCATTTGGGCAAGAAACTGTTTTTGCCTGGACTGTTGCATAAACTGGAAATGAAGAACCCGAGGACTGCTGAAATTGACTAAAGTTTTGCAGCACACAGAAAAAGTGACTGAACTGTCTTTAAAATTTCCTGCTTCATGGAAATGTCTGCTGGATACTACGGGCCTGTAGGCTGAAGATGGATGTCCCAACAGTACAAAAGAAATTGGGTGACTGTACAGGCAGCGAGATGTCTCTGTCATTTCTAGAGTTTTTGAAGTTGCTTACTTCTTGTTTACTTAGGTAATATTATATCCTGCTGGAGTCTTTGATAAAGTTGAAGAATAGATAGTTATAGTTTTCCTCTGTTATGATAAAAGATAAAATAGATATAAATATTGTAACTGTAATTCTTGCTTGATAACTGTTTTGTTATATGTAATTTTACTATGTTAAAATTAAAGCCTTCCTTTTTGTTTAAACAAAAAAAAAACGGGGAAATAATGTAGGAGATTCTTCTGTCTATTGGTGTTTTCATTGGTTGAATAAAGAAAATGCCTTGGCCTTTTGATAGGGCAGCTCTTAGGAGGATGGAGTAGACAGAACAGAATTTTTGGAGTAAGAAAACAGAGACAGGCAGTCACTATGAGTCTCCAGTCTGAGACAGACATAGGTTAGAATCTTGCTGGTAAGCCACAGTCACGTGATGATATACAGATTTATTAGAAATGGATTAAATCAAGATGTGAGAGTAGGCCAAGAAGAGGCTAGATATAATGGGCCAAGCAGTAATTTAATTAATGCAATTTCTGTGTGGTTATTTCAGAGGTTAAGCTAGTATGGGCCCTGTGCTCCATACTGCAACAGTCAACAGTAAGACATTTGTAAATGCTTAGCAAGTTTAGTGCTCATTGACACTTTTGATGGAGAGTTGATAGATAATTGTGTATTAATAGTCTGTCATTAGATGACCAAAACAAAGGTAGCAATTAGAGTTGTAAAACATTCATAAAGATGACACTACCAGCGTATAATATTAATGGATACTCACCAATATTACTGCTTGGATACATAAGTATCTATAGTAAGAGTAATGGAATTAGAATCACAAATTAGGTAGTTTTAGACCCCAAAAGGTGAGATGATAATGCGGCCTGGAAGTTCAAAAGGTTCTTTCAATTTTATTGGTAAGTTCACATTTTAAGTGAGTCTAAGAGCACCCTTGAGGTTGGCCCTTGGGAAGAATCATAGTAATTTATTTAATTTTAAACTTATTCATGGTATGTGTGTTGGAAGGAATGTTCAGTGTAATATAGGAACAGATTTACCAAATCATATTTTCTAATATGTTAGCTAAAGTTAATTTTTCTATCCATTATAAAGTAATGGAGAATTTAAGTGATATTTTTGCCCAAGGAATATCTATAGCCAGTATAATGGCACAGTCAATGAAGGAGCATTTTGCACTCACTAGACAACCTAATTTCCATCTCTGGATTTCTTGTAACTAATTCTCAAAAAACTAACTCTAAAGTGCTCCTGTGACCTCTACATATGTATGCCCTACCTTATATACATTTTATGTGTGCACACAATGATAAATAAAATTATTTATGTGAATTTAGTGACTTTAAATGTCCCTAGGTAGTCTTTCTCATGTCCCCTTCCAAATCTTCTTGCATCAAGACCTTAGTGAGATTTAACAGGAATGTTATGATGTAGAGGATGAACGATGCTAGAATTTTTTAAAAAGTACACATTAGAATGATGCAAACAAAGCCCCAATTAATATTGATGACAGCTAAGGGCTGTGAGGAGTGGAGTAAACAAAGTCTGTGAAACAAATGCCTAGAGAAGGAAAACTTTAAGTTTTGCCCTTGGTTGCTTCATGTTGTGAGATATTAAGGCGCACTCTCTGCAGATTGTGCCACTTTCTGCAAGCACAGGGACATCCTTATCAGCATCAGAATGGCCACAGCTCCACTTCCAAATCTAACAAAACGGCAAAGGCAATTTTAAGGGTAATATCATAATGTAAAAGTGTGTGGTCAAGGCCTATATTTTAAAGGAGATTGTTGTATGTCACATTCAGGCAAACTAGCTGATAAATTGCTTTAAAATGGGGTCATCTCATGATTCTAAAAATGTCTTGTTAGAAGAAAATTACCATATATACTGTGGATCTCATGTATGCAATGTGAGATATATCATTTTTGGAAGACTATTCTCATTTATAACTTGTTGAATACCAGTCATTTTTTATGTCAGTCTTTTCATAAAACAGAAGCTGCCTAAATATACCATGGCATTTAAGAATAATATACAGCAGAAGCAGAGATGGGAGTATTAAAATAGATATCTCTGGATAAAATCCTGCATGAAATTTTGTTAATTCTGTACTAGGTTTAAGACTCTTGAATAATATAAGAGTTACATATAGCGACTAGAGTGATTGAAAAGAATTTTCCAGTTACTGAGTGATCACATATTAAAGGACTGAGAGGTTTATGTCCAAAATTTCTTAATGCTTGAGCAAATATAGTCAATTAGACACATTCTTAAAACTACACACGAAGCTATTTAAAATTATAAATTGATAGTCACACACATATATTCTCATTTCTTGTGATCCATATTTCATTACTTTAATTTTTCATCATGAGACAATTGTCTATTTTATATGCAGTGATTTCATTGCCCTGTCTGCACATATGATACAAAATTTCAACTCAGATAGCAATAAATCATGTTAATTCAGGTCCTGTTAAACATGCTATGGTAGAGAGGACCTCAGGACAATAGGAGTGGCAATGGTCCAAACAGAGTATTGCGTGGAAGAATGTTCCTAATAGCATGATACCCTTAGTGCTCAAGTTCAAACAGGGATGTTGACATGTACACAAGTCAGAAGGATGTTAGAATAATCATAGTAATCTGTTGGTAGAAAAGCAGTGGAAAATAACTTAGCATGCTTTGATTTTTTAACACGGTCTCTTCTTACAGATTCTGAGAGCACAACTCAATTAATTTCCAAAATGAGGTAAAAATGGACTACTTGCCAAAGGTTAATAAGGTGAAAATGGTTTGCGATGGAACTTAAGCAGAGGCTATGGACTGATGAAATAAGAGCTCATCTTAATCAGTCATCTTTCCACCACCCTCTATTCTCCAAATGACACTTAACGAGGTGGAAATGGCCTATCAATAGCTGTGCAATACATTAACATGTTCACCTTACTGTGGTTCTAAAATCAGTTTTGTAGGTGTCCCTGTCCTCATATTACTGACCCAGCTGTGCAGGTTTCCATTTGTTTCCCACCCATCCTAAGTAGCAAAATAATGTATCACATTTCCCATATTTCTTTACATTTTCTGGGATCCTCAAATTTTCACTCTTCAAAACTTTTAAGAAAAAAATTAAAGAGACAGAAGAGGTTATGTTTTGTCATGTATAAATGTGAAAAATATTTTAGGAATCTTTATTATCACAAAGGTGTTAGAATTGAAAATCTAGGAGATACTAGCATCTCTTAACTTGCTGATATTGCTTGAATAAATTATGGCTTTTGATCCTAACCTGAAAAGTTAAAGGCTAAGAGTATCAGCTCAGATTGGATGCAATTCTGCTATTCAGCAACCTGTAAACATGTCATGTCTCTAACACAGTTTTTTTATTATTATTATTTTTAGTGGTGAATAAGTGGTTCTGTTTGAACAAATCCATTCTTATTTCTATAGAGAAAGTTGCTGTGTGACTCTTAATCTCCATCAAAGTGTAATTGGGCACTGAAAGAAACAGATTGGTTATTGTTGACCGTGTGTTTGGAGCTGTACAGAGCCAGCAAAAGTCATGATTCATTGATTTTAATCTTGTTCGATACTCAGTAGTCACATAAATGAAGGGCCATGGTAATTTAGACAATCTTAGATGACAGATGATTCAAACTAATTTGTCATGGAGTTGATAATGCATCTTTTTCTGTAAAACATTCATCACAACTGTCTTTAGTGTTTGGTGTCTCATTTATCAAAAAATGTAAAACACTTTGATGAATATGTTTTTATATATAGTTATGTCTGCTTTTGGCATAGTAAGCCTCCCTTTAGGTAGCTATACTCAAATGTCACCTCCTCAGAAATGAAACCTGTTTCTTTTCTTCGAGATTATTTCCATCTCTTTTCTACTATACTCACAGAACTATGTGCTTAATTTTCATATTAGCCATCAGCATCTTATGAACCCAAGGAATTGTAATAACTCTCCAACCAGCCATAAAATCCACAAGGCCAAGCACCCTTGTGTCTGCTCATCATTGTATCCAACCACACATAATTTCTTGTGAAATCATCCGAGGTGTACAATCACAATGATTTTAATGAACAAGTGTATGAGTGAGGACATAGATGATTCATTCTTAATTACGTCTCTGAGCTATCACTCAGAAGATTTTACTGTCCTTTTTTGGGACACTTGAAACATTACAGGCTGTGCTGGCAAGTCCCAGCGTCTGAGTCTTCGCAAATTGCCTAATTTTTACCACATCTGTTTATAACAATCACAAATTTAGTTGTGTAATTATTAATAAGCAATTTAAGACATGGAAAATTGAAATCACTTTCTGAAGATATATCACATGAAATAATATAATGTAAGATTAGGAAGTATTCTATATAACAGAATTTAGAATGTCTATATTAAATTAAATATTTCTCTTGGTTCTGAGTACTCTTTAGTTCATGTGTAATTTCATAATATTTTTGTTTTTGTAGAAATATATTTAATATTTATTATTGTAAAGCAATACTTTGTTTTGCTTATCTCAGAGCTTCTTGAAGAAATAGTTTAAATAATAAGGTCCAAGTCTGCTGTAGTCACAGGAATGCTTGAAATTTTTAGGACAAAGGATGTTTGCATAAATATATGCAGTCATCCTGACGGTTCATACTTTTTATTTAATAGCATTATTTTTTTAAGTATTAGATACATGAGCATTGCATCTGCTTCATTTCCACCCTCCATTTACTTCTTGAATTTCTCTTATGTCTCTCTTCCAAATTCACCATGTCTTCCTTAATTATTATCTGTATGTATGTATTGTGTATGTATGTATTTATGTATATATGCAAGTTTGCATATGTGCACACATGCATATATGGCCTACAAAATCTGTTTAACTATACTTATATGTACATGTGTGCAGGGCTAACTACTTAGGATTAAAAAAACCAATGGGGATGCTTGACCCTGAGGGAAGCTGACCTTCCTTCACTCAGCATCCACCGAGTGCCTGTAGATCTTTCTCTAGTGGTGGGACTATGCAGAATTTCCCCTGTTCATGTTGGCATGTGAACTGCTGTTGTCATTTTTTTTCTGGTCATTTTATGTAAAATATTTAAAGTTCTTTGTTGAATTTCCCCTTATTTCCTGGGGACACTACCTCATAACAGATATCTTAGACCTTTGACTCTTAGAATGTTCTACACCTTCTTTCAAAATTACTTTGATCCTTATCTCTAAGGATACTGTTGCCACATCTATCAGTTGGGATTAGTGTTAAACAACCTACAGTCACTTATGTCTTCATTTTGCCATTTTGTGGAATTCTGTAATAATCTTCATGTGCCAGAGAAAAACATTTTTTGATAAGGGGTAACAACTACACTTATCTGTGGGTATAATGATAGATACTCAGAAAACAAAAATTACATCAGTTTAGGAGTGTCTGTTACCTCTCTAGCTACCAGTATTTGACCAGGGTTACAGTACCAGACGTGAATTTCCTCGTGATTAGCCGACCTTGGGTGTGATTTGATAGCTGGTGGTTACTGGTAAGATAAAATAACACCACTGCTCTACTGTGGTGTCTCACCACTGCAGTCTTTACAAGCCTCACCATCTTCTTTGGAAGATTTCATAGCACCTTTCAATACTATAAGAAGACTTGCAAGTCTCTTCAAGATGGCTCAGTTTCTTCAAAGCCTGTGTATAAGTTTTCAACAATAGGGACTTACCTTCAGATTCTGAGAAGCAATCAGGGCAATGACAATAGCCTGTATGGTTTGGGAGTTGCTTGGACTCACCTGATCAGCACTTTAAAGGAGGTTTCTCATGCCTGGTACAGGGGTTTATGTTAGATACTGTATGTCTCTTCGGAAACATTTCCATACTAAGTGGTAAAAATTTATTTAAAAAATAAAAATTAAATTAAAAATCAATTACTATATATATATATTAGGTAAACATAAAATTATAAGATTCCTTATATATTTTTTAAACTTCCTTAATATCGTTTATATTTTGACAATGACTTATAAAATAAATCTTTTATGTCACATTTTATCCTGTTTAATTCTATGGAACATGGGAAACAGCAAGTACATTCTATACATCAACATCCTATCTAAATGATAGGATCTTGTCTGAATCCCACAGCCCCTTAGCCATTTCTGTTCAGAATTTAATCTATTCCACAAACTAATCTGATTTGTCCACCTGCCTTGCAGATACCACTAACATCTCTCTTTTTATTATTTAAGAAAATAAAAAGGATCTGAATGCTGAGTTGCACTGTAGCTGATTTCATTTACCCTAATCTAAATCACATTCTATTTTCCTTTCTTTTCCTAGTCTTCATCGTAATAAAGATGTAGAAGTCTGTTTTCTAGGAGACAGTCCACTTAGAAGTACCCACTAAGTAATAGATTGCTCTTCTTTACTACATTAAAACGTGCTAAAAAGGAGTAAAGAATTTGGATGACCATTTTTTTCCAATGGAGATATAAAAATAGGGAGTAATTGCAAAATTAAGCTCACATAATTATCTATTGGAGAACTGAATATCAAGCTCACAATAACTGTAAAATATAACAATTATCTGTTAGATGTGGATAAGCTAGAATTCTCATGTATCACTAATAAGAATTCAAATGATTCCTCCATATCGGAAGAGAGCCTGGCATTTAATCTAAATGCTGTTTAATTATTGGATTATCATTTGTACTTGAAAGTTCATGCCGTCATATATAACTTCAAGAATTAAAATCATATGTCCAAAAAACATGTTCACAATTGCTTATAGCAGGATTCATTCATTTCTGCAGGTTGGGGAAACTGTTGTGATATTTCATTTGTATTTTAATGAATAAAGTTTGCCTGGAGATCAGAAAGTAAAACAGCCCCACCAGTCAGCCTTACAGACCAGACAGTGGCAACACATGACTTTAATCCCAGTAGCCACACTAGTTTTCCATAGAAAGCGGGCAGAAGTGATACATGCCTTTAATCCCAGCCATAGAGAGAAATATAATACAGGAGGAGACAGTTCTCAAACACATCTCATTCTGAGATTCCTAGAGGCAGGATTGCCATTTCAGACTGAGGCAGAGGTCAGAATAAGAGCCAGTGGCTGGCAGCTTTGCTTTTCTGATCTTCAGGCAAGCTATATTTACTAAAATACAAATGAAATATCAGTACAGGAAACCATTTCCCTATGTTGTCTGCTTTTTAGAAGCTGCCTTCTGTCCTCTGCTCATGATTTGCCATCTCTTTTTGTTTGTTTGCTTTAAACCTATTTTTTATTTGATTCCTGGGGATTTCATGTGATTCCCTCCAATCCCACTCATTTCTCAGTTCCTCCATATCCTCCCCTCACCCTCACAGTGCCCTCCAAAAATACAATAAAAAATATTAATTAAAAGACCCCGAAACTTTGGTCTTTAGTCTCTCCAGGCTCCAATTTACCTCTTCATTTATCTTAGTGGCATTGGGAGTTGACATATACCATGAAGTAAATCCTTAGTCCAAATTACTTTACTTTCAAATGTTTATTTTGATGAGTTCTTTGTCTGGTTCAAGGCCTTTGTCTTCTGGTACATCCTCAATTCTGGACCCTCACCTAAACTCCCATTAGACATCCTGTTATATATTTCCCCACATCATGGAGATTCTGCAGCTACGATTCCACAGGGCTAGTTCCAAACACATTTCAGCAAGTAATAGATGAAGTAAATGTTGGGATGGAACAACACAAAAAGCATTGGCTGTGGACCTGAATGATAGCTGAGTTGGCCAGTCCCTGGTACTGCCCACTCACATGAGGGGTAGAGCCCAACTCTCCTGTGCCTGGGGACATGTTCTCCTGAGTGTGTATTAGGAATGCTTTTCTATGTGGTGCAGAACAAGCTCTCCTATGAGGAACAGGGCCAGATTTCTAATGCAGCTGCCTTTCAAGTTCAGGACCTGATTTCCAGGGACAAGTAAGGGGCAGTGTCAGGTTATCAGGCTCTCAGATTTCAACAGGCATGGTTCTTTTGGCCAACAGTGGTAACATAAGTCATGGACAACAACATAAACACCAGCTGCAGCAGAACCACAGAACTTGACATGTCTCTTGCCAGTCACATAGACCCAGATGTAACTACGGTCCTGTGTCACAGCTGAGATCACACAGATCAGTAAGACCCCGCCAGCAGCAAGCATGCTCCTAGGATAAACACAAATGGCCTCAACTGGCAATGGAGACCCAGTATATCTATGTGGCCTTTGCTGGAAACAGGGGATACGGACATCAACACAGACCCAGCTATGGTAGACATGGACCTATGAGGTAGCCCTCAACAGGACTTCACCATGACTCCCAGTGGCAGTACAGGCCACACAGATCATCCTATTCATCACTGCTTTTGCTTCTTCACTTATTCCTCTTTTCAGGGCACAAAAAATGGTCTGTTTCACATCTAATCCTATTTGTCCAACATATATTTGCTCATCATACTGGTGCCTTCTCATCCAGTGCTTTCAGGTAGCTGCTAGGCACTAGGTGGTTCTGTGGGTTTCTTCCACCTGCAGGAGCAAGCTCATCTCTATCTTAACTCCCTTCCACAATAAGTTGTAGTTCTTTCATAGTCAGAAGTTTTCTCTTTCTCTTCGCTTTTCCATTTGTAAGGAGTCTAATAAATCTGAAGTTAACTGGTTAATTGAGAATAATTGCCAGCCACTCAAGAGCATCTGTTTAGAAATATTAACTTCTGCAACCTTAATTTCCTTTTGACATATAAAGTATTCTATACTATCTACCAATTCTAAAAATTAGGATATTAGTATCTTTAGAGAGCAATCATTCTGTATACCATGAATAAGTATTATTTTGTCACTGTAATTTCTAAATGGTTGTTTTGACATTAACTTAATTCAACACATACTACAAACTGAAAATGATCATTTTCCAATTTTTGTGTATTTAGGTAGACACAAATTAATTTTTAAATTAATGACCCATTCAGATAGCACTGAAAATATTGAAAGGCATCATTGTGATATCATTGTATATTTGTGTTTGATACTCTACAGCAAGTATCTATTTAAAAATAACTGACGGTAACATAGCTTATAGTATTAGCTGTAAATATTTATTTTTTAGAAAAATATTTTGTTATTATTTGAGTATTTGTGTGTACGTGTGGGAAAATGCATGACTATGTGGGTAGACACATGCCTCATCACACTTGTGGAAAGAGAGAGGACAAATATAATGGGATCATTCTCTTCTTAAAAGTTTATGTGAGCTCTATGGTTTGAACTCAGGTTCTCAGGCTTGTACAGGAAGCATTTTACTTTCTAAGCCATATCCCTGTCCTGCAAAATGCATTCTGAAGAAGCAAAGTTAGTATTGTAAAATGTGGTAGAGTATGTGTGTGCAATTGTGCATTCTATGTGAATTCAGACAGGTTCCAATAACTTCATTTTATATTTTTCATAAAGTGAAAACATTAGAGCAAAAATCTATGTACTGCAAGCCATGTGGAAACAAGAATTAGATATTTAACACAAAGTTGATTATTTTTATTTTGCATAATTTATTTGAGCAAGAGCCTGTTAATGGCTCAGAGAACATCACCCACTTTACAGTGGAAGAGTTTCTATAAGTAGTATATGTAACATAGTGAGCAGAACTTTAGCATTTGTTCATGTTTACTTTCTTTGCTCTATGTCCTTACTGTTCTATCTTGTACTTCTAGGAATCCTGACACTCAGGATAAGAATAAAGGGACACTCTTTAAAATATAACTAATATAACTGAGATTATTTCATGTTAAGAGAGTGGATCATTAATTTATGAGAATGGAAATACTATATATTTTCACGTTGGAACTTCAAAAAGAAGTTATAAATATTTTATTTTCTGAAATTATAATTACTGCATTGTAATACAATTACTCTATTTTACCCTTAACCTCACCCCTGTACCACCCGCCACTGTAGTCAGAGGCAGTTAGAGATCATTCCTGACTGCTCAGACTCGAAATAATGACACAGAAGCTATTATTTGCAATACTGTTTGAACAATAGCTTAAGTGTATTGCTAACTAGCTCTTATATCCTAACTAATCCATTTAATTTTCATTAAGCTGTGCATCACCACAAAGTTGTGGCTTACCGGCAAAATTTCAGTGGGCTACAGTGGAGGCATCTATCTCCAGTGGCAGCTTCATGGCTTCTCAATGACTGCACCTATTCTCTTATTAATCTGCTTGGAACTCCTGCTTTGCCCTATTCTGCTAAGCCATTTTATGAAATACCTTTATTCATTAAAAAAATAAAAAAAAATAAATTAAAAATTAAAATTAAAAATTAAAAAATAAATTAAAAAAAATGTAAAAAAAGTAAAAACAAAACATAGAAAGAAATACTTCCCACACCATTTCCCATTTTCTGTTTAAATTAAAAGGAAGGTTTTAACTTTAACATAGTAGAATTACATATAATAAAACACATTTCAAGCAATAATTACAGTTACAATATATTTAATTTATATTTTATCATAACTAATTAAAACTATAATTTTAGGGGGAAATGGCTTGTGACATATCCCCCTCTCTTATATAAAGGCAAGCAGTTATTAAGTGGAGGGCACGAGGTCAGAGTCAACCATGGTGTCAGATCTAAAGGAGAAGGGACTGGGACAAGTAGAGACCATCCTCTTGAATGGTGAAGCAATTTACCTCTCCTGGGAACAGAGGGGTGCCCGATGATGCTTAGGTCGAGTGGGGACCAGGTCTTTTTTTCTTTCTTTCCCCCTTACCTGTCATAGGGTTCCCAGGACCCTGACTTAGGTTGGGAAATATCCTGCCATAAGTCACCTGTCCTTGGAGCTCCTCAAATAAAAGGTATCTAGCAGGATTAAAGTAAGCAGACCACAGGGCATCCTGTCTTGGGCCATGTGGAAAGCGTTCCTCATACCTGGCACCATGCCATGTTGAGCCAGCCTTTACAGCCTCTGTATTGTGTGCTATTCAGATGAGGGTCCACACTAACTCCCTTCATCGGGCCCCTGAGTCTATCATTAATGAAAAACTGTGAGGAGCTCCTCAAACAAAAGATATAATGATATAATTTTACAGGAACCATCACCCTGGGGAGTCTGCAGAGTCCCCACACCCATAATTATGTGAAGAATCATTCTATTGACAAAACCTGTTCCACACCCAATTAACTTATCTGTTAGCAGACCGTGCCTCACACTCCAGCTATCCAGGGAACTAGATGTGGCAACTTGTGACTTCTTGGCCTATCTGTCTGAACGTAACCTGGCCTACGTGACCTGTAACACGCGGCAAGAGTCCAATTTCCCTACCCTTCAGGGGCTATATAAGCAGCAACCATGATCCTAATAAACAGGACAAAAAAAAAACTATAACTTTATTTTTCAACTCCATCAAAGACTTCAAAAAGATATATTATTCCCTAAGTTTACAGGAAATACATTGTTAGTAACTTCCAAAACTCTAGAATTGGCAGAGACATCTTGCTGCCTGGGCAGTCACCCAACGTTTTTCTGTATTATTGGAGCTTTTAATCTTCAGCCTATAGGCCCATAATATCTGGCAAACTTTTCCATGATGCAGGAAATTTGGAGATCTATTTTGCCTTCAGATGGCAAAATCCATTAGCTGTTTTCTTCTGTGTCCTGCAGAATATGTGTCAGGCTCTTTCATAAGCAGGAAGCTTGAAGAGCGATCTCACCTGTTGCCAAGTTCAGCAGTCATTTCTCTGTGGGCCCTGCATATCCAGTTGACACAGCATAATATCAAACAATCCAGGCAAGAGCAATTTCTTGCCCAAATTGTCATGATAAGTCCCAAGTCTTAAAACATTTTAAATACCATATTATGTAGGTCTTTGAAAGGTTTGAAAATTATCTATCTAACTGAAATAAATTGCTATATATCTAGAAAGCCTAACTAACATGACTACAAGCTTGACTATTACAAAAGACTATCTATTAACCTGTATTTATTAATTATGCATTAGATTTTTAAATGAGCTGAACAAACACAATGCCTTAATCAAGAGCAGAACTGTACATATAAAATTGACCTTAAATTTGTATCAATAGAGCAAGATCCATACAAATGCAAAAAGGATTCATTGCTATAGTATATCCCCCTTTAAATATAAACAAAGATTTATAAACAATATTTGGGAATTTGGGCATAGTTCTCTAAAACTGCTTCCTGCTTTTGGTTGGGCAAAGTAATTTTTTGGGGGTATTCACAGTGACATTTGGGGGGGTCTTGGTTCATCAAACCACATTTGCCTGAAAAAATCCACATCCTCTCACATTAGTCTGAAAAATCTACATCCTTTGTGGAAATAAAAGCAGAACCTCTTTTCTAAAGCAGCATATCCTTAGATCCAAATTCTGAAGTCAAGATTCCTCTAAAGCATATATGTTAGTTTAACTTAACATCCTGAACAATGAAATATCTCTCTGTACACAGTTCAATAGTCCAAAAATTTAAAGAAAAACAATAATAGACATAATTTAGACTTTTTATGTATATTCTATCTTTACATGGTATATTTCCTCTCACACTATTGCTTTTTTACAAGTTTAATATTTATTTCATTATCCTAATCCTTTAACTTATGACTGTCTGTACTCTTTTATATTATAACCATCTATACCCTTTTTCCTATCTCTCTCTCAAGCCTAAGTACGTTTATTCAATACTGTTACCCATTTAGAGATCTTTTTCATCTGAATCTGTCTTTATTGCATATCCATAATCCTTTTCTGACACTACACCTTTCCTTTAATGATAAACAGGCATGAATTGGAACCAATTGGCCCTGCCTGCTTGTTACACCCAGTCCAACATGGTGGAAGCATGGTTGCTGCTGATGCAAATCCAGGGTCACAACTGGTCTGTGACACCATTAAATCCTTTGTAACACAGTGCTCACAAACCTCATTTAAGTGCTTAGACTCCTGAAAAAGCTAGAGTTTGTTATGGCAGCACTACTCAGGAAACTGCTGTTATTTATTTATTTACTTTTTATTTAATATATTATTATTATTTCTGCTACCTCTGAATCAGGAAGACATCTCTTATAGGAGCTATGGCCAGCCAACAGAACTTATTTGAAAAAAACAATGTGGCTAAACTTTGTTTTTTTGTGTGTCTAGAATTCCTTTCCAAGCCCTCTCAGGGTTTTTTTTTTTTTTTTTTTTTTTTTTTTTTTTTTTTTT
>NW_026067977.1:8310514-8331319 GCF_014885135.2 Alexandromys fortis
TTTTTTTATTTATTAAAGATTTCTGTCTCTTCCCCACCGCCGCCTCCCCTTTCCCTCACCCCAAAAAGTCCCCCTCCCTCCTCAGCCCAAAGAGCAATCAGGGTTCTCTGCCCTGTGGGAAGTCCAAGGACCACGCACCTCCATCCAGGTCTAGTAAGGTGAGCATCCAAACTGCCTAGGCTCCCACAAAGCCAATACGTGCAGTAGGATCAAAAACCCATTGCCATTGTTCTTGAGGTCTCAGTAGTCCTCATTGTCCTCTATATTCAGTGAGACCGGTTTTACCCCAGGCTTTTTCAGACCCAGGCCAGCTGGCCTTGGTGAATTCCCGATAGAACATCCCTATTGTCTCAGTGTATGGGTGCACCCCTCGCGGTCCTGAATTCCTTGCTTGTGCTCTCTCTCCTTCTGCTCCTGATTTGGACCTTGAGATTTCAGTCTGGTGCTCCAATGTGGGTCTCTGTCTCTCTCAACAGGGATCTTAACATTCTGCTACAAGAGTTTTGGTTAGATGAATTATGGAAATTGGAGAAATGTTGTTAGAACAAATGAGAAAAATCTAATTTAAGCTATATAGATATATTTTTATATTACCAGTGTGTTATATGTAATTTTGGTAGATAAATCATATATAATAAATAAAAATATAATTACTCATGAGTTTTGCAGACACCTTTATCATCTTTTATACTTACTTTCATTAATTAGAGTCCCCAAGTTTTCCCCTTAGATAACTTATATCCTCTATTCTCTTTTGCTGTCTCCATAACATCATCCCCTTCTACATTCCTGGTTGCTGCAGATAGTTTAGAGTATGGACTCACATTTGAGGGTTTGGATCTAGGAACATCAGAGGAGAGAAAACATGCAACATTGTTTCTCTGGTTGTGAGTCACCTTACACAACATAACTTTTTCATCAATAATTGCTGCACAGAATTTATGGTTTCATTGTTGTTTCTTTTTTTGTTTTTGTTTTGTTTTGTTTTTCCAGACAGTGTTTCTCTGTGTGGGTTTGTACTGGAACTAGTTCTTGTAGACCATGTTGGCCTTGAACTCACAGAGTTCTGCCTATCTCTGTCTTCAAGTGCTGGAATTAAAGGTGTGCACCACAACCGCTTGGCCTACTTTTATTTTTCTTTACAATTGAATAGTTAGATATTTTCAATAGCTCTTTATAAAAACAGAATTTGGGAGTGGTATACCTTGAATAAAAGGAAAATGCTCTTGCAGAAGCAAAGAGGATTTTCCATTAATTAACCCTATTGAAATGAAGGATGAAACAGGAAGGTATTTCAATCACTGTAGAGTGCTGAATTTGTATGCATGAAGACTTGAGTTTTGGTTCCCAACATCATGTAAATATCCAAGTACAGTGGTGTGTTCCTGTACTTCCAGGCTTATTTAAACAGAAATTAGAGGATTCCTTAGAAGAGTTGGCCAGCCCATCTAGCCCATAAGCTCCAAGTTGAGTAGGAGACTATCTCAGAAATGAGGGTGCAGAGTAATGAAAGAAGATCACCAAACCAACCTCTGCCCTCGAGACACACAGGAATAGTGTATACTCCACAGGTGTGTATATGTTCACACACATACATAGAAAACAAGGGTATTCCAGGAAATATAAACAACAGAAAACAAACACTAAAATGACACAGGTGGATATTTAAAATGAGAGTCACCTGTACCTTATGAGATGAAAAGCAGACAGAGGAAGAATTTTCTTAGGACAAAAGAAACATTTTCCTTTCTTTTATGATCTAGAATTTGTCTTCCAGTGTTTATATTAATGACAGTACAGTGATGTAGCTTCTAAAGACTGACTCTTTACTGAAACTTTTGAAACTATTGAGTAGATGTGGAGATTTGCAGAAAGGCCCATGGGGTACCCTCTGGTATGCAGAATTGCAGTAGAACTGCATCTCTATCTTTTGACTTTAAATCTAGCCGGCACCATGTCCACTGATTTCCTTGAGTGACTGCACTACAACGACACTAAAATTGTTCCTCAGGCTTGAGCTCCTGGCTCATTTATAGGCATGGGAACACACCCATTAGCTATGACATTTAGCAATATGGAAGAATAATGGCTCTGCTTACAATACTTTTAAACGAACCTATGTAGACATATCTTATTGTATATAGATAGTTATGTACTGTGCAAACACACCACACACACAAATAATTCATGGTTGTGATATCTTTAAAATTGAGAATAAATCATTTCATAAAAGCACATAGTATGTATAATTTCCCCCATTTATTAAATGATAGTAGTGTACATCTTTATATGTAATCCTATGCTCATTTCATCATCATATTGTGGGCATTGGTTTTTATTTCTTATACATTCTGATCAGGAAACTGATAAATTAATTCGTTAATAAATTTTAAATATGACTCATCATTAACTAGACAATATAAATTTAATCTAGGGCATATCAAAATCAGTAAGACATTTATTTCCCTTGCAGAGAGAAAAAGTTCTTGTTCTAAGCAGTATTAAAGTGAGCATTTATGTGTATGTTTTAATAAACATTATTTTACTCAAATCTCACATCTTTGTCCTTCCACCAACCACTCTGATTACCTTTCCCACCCATCTCTCTCAGTATTTCTTGACTTCTTATTTTTAATTATATATATGAAATATAATCTACTATATCTGATTAGTATTGCTTGTATGTATATATATATATATATGTATATATATATATATTAGTGACAACAATTTGTTATTATATAATTGACTAGAGGCTCATTCTTTAGAAAAACTAATCCTCCCTATGTCAGCAGTCATTAATTGCCCATAGTTCTTCATCTACTGTTGGGCTCCTCATTCATTTAAGAGGCCAATTGATTTTTTTCATTGTTCAGTTCTTGTTTAGTCAGCCATATTCATTGGAATTCATGAGTGTGGCTAGCTTGTTATATCTAGAAGACACAATCTTATATTACATTTTCTTATGTGGCTCTTACAATCTTTCTGTCACCTCTTTCTCAATGTCCCTTGAGTCGTAGGTGTAGGCATTGTGTTGTAGTTGTAGTACTTGATGTTGGACACCTCACAGTCACTTGTTCTCTCCCTTTAGAGTAGTAGCTGTCTCTGGTGAATAAAAATTGAAGATGTTTATTGGGGAAATGGTACGTTTTTACAATGCAGCTAAGTATTATGCTGGTTTAGTGAAGTGGCTCTCCTCTGAGAGCCTTCACTTTACAAGCTCTTCTTAGTTAGCTGGGTTTCCAGCACTAGGCGCCATTATTTTTCTTCTGGTCATATGTTCTTAAGTCAAATTTGGCAGATGTTGGCTACTACCAAGACAAGCATCACTAAATGGGATCTTTAGGGATTCATAATGATAATTGTTGTGATTTACAATTGTCAGAGATAGATAAGGTTATTGCTTCTGTTTTTTATTTTATTTTATTTTTTTATCAGTAGCTTGGATTTCGCCTTAGGATACTATAAAAGCTAGTCTTCTGAAATGAGGTTTTCCAGCCAGTGTCAGATCAGCCTCTGAGCTCTACGTTTGAATCATTTGTTAACTTCAGTAACAAGGGCTTAAACTTAAACTTGTGGGAGGAGTCCAGGGGCAATCATAGTTCCATGTATTGTTTTGGAACTTTCTTGGACTCGCATAATCAACAAAACTAAAGGCAATTTCTCAAGCTTATATTAGTGGTGTTTTTGTTATATAGTGTATGACTCTTGGAAAGAATCTTATCACATCAAATTCCATAAATTCATTTAAGCTAGACATAGACAGTTAGATGTATTACATGTAATTTTAGGTGAATATAGAATGGAATGATTCTTTATGGCTTTTCAAACATCCTCAAGATTATTTTTCCCTCCACTCTCTTTCTGTATTGACTTCCTCCTCCATTCCCAATTAAAACAAGTTCCTAATTTTCCAATATCTGTATTCATATTACTTGTATATTGCTATTCTCCTCTCTAGAGCTCTCCCTGCCAGAGTCTCATTTCCCTTTCCCTATTTTTTCAGGTATGTCAAATTATATATTCACATCTGAAGATTTATACCTAGAAACCACAAATCAGAGAACATAAAACATTTGTTTTTCTGAGACTAGGTTTCCTACTTTTCTAGTTATTTCCATTTGCCTCCAAATTTCATATTTCTTTACTACTGAATAGTATTCCATTATGTATAAGCACCATGTTTTTCATTAACTATTCATTTGTTAAAGGAATGTTAAATTGTTCACATTTCCTAGCTATTGTGAATAGAACAGCAATGAAAATTCCTGTGTAAAAAGGATCTGTGGAGTAGAATATTGAGTACTTTGAACACATGTCAAGGAGTGTCATGGCTGTACCAGTTTATAATCCCACCAATAGTGAATGAATGTTTCCGTTGTTAGCATTTGTTAGTTGTTTTATTTCCCTTTCTTCCTTTATCCCTTTCTCCCTTCTTTCCTTCCTTCCTTCCTTCCTTCCTTCTTCCTTCTTTCCTTTCTTCCTTCCTTTTGAATAGTTTGTATGGGATTATATATTTGGAATGTAAGACACTATTATAGCATGGATATATTATAGCAATATGTCCACGATGGATATGACAGCATGAGTAGGAAACTGTATGATTGTATTTTAAAACATAAAATCTGGCAGAGAGAAAGTAAAAACAAACAAACAAAACCCCTGAAAGTTAGGTGAGACTATTTCATCTCAGACCTGTGACCAGTGATGAACTTACTTCCCTCAGCAAGACCCTACCACCTCAACATTTGTCAGTGGTTTTCTTCATTTTAGCCTTTCTGACTGGCATAGGATAAAATCTCAAAGTTGTTTCAATTTATATTTCCCTAATGACTGAAGATGATGAATACTTTTTGATATATTTATTAGTTATTTTTTATTTATTTTTTGGATTCTGTTAACATCACAATTTACTTTTTTATTGGGTCATTAGTTTTCTTCATTTTTTTGGTATTTGATTTTCTGGACATAAATACTCTTCCAAAGGTGTGGCTGATAAGGAGTATCACCAAGTCTCTGGGCTCCTCTTTTTTATTTTTTTTTTTTTGATTGATTGTTTCTTTAGTTTAACAGAAGTGTTTTAGTTTTATGAGGTCCCATTTGTCATCATTTGCCCTTACATATTTTTAGTGGATTTTGTCCAATACTGAAAGTTACTTCCTACACCTATATGATGAAGGTTTTCCTCTACACCACATTTTATTACAAGTTCCAATGTCTTAGATTTCCATTTGAAATGAGTTCTTCTGCAACATGGGCCTTATTTCATTCTTCTACCTGTGGACAACTGGTTTTCTTAGAATAATTTGTTGAAGATGCTGTCTCTTTTTGGCATCAGTTTCTAACAGCAAGTGACTTTAAATGTATGTGCTCATGTTTGCATCTTTTACTACTTTGTTTTTTTTTTGGTGTACATATCTGTTTATGTGTTAGTAGTATACTTCTTTTTATTACTATAGCTCTGTTTATATTCTGTCTTCTTAACCCACAATCCTAAGTATTGTTAATTTTGTTCAGAATTGTGCGGTCTAACTATGGACTTCTGTGCTTCTATGTGTGCATTAGGAATTATTTTTCAATTTATATTGAGGAGAAGATTATACTAAATTTCTAATGGATTTTGGTATAATTGCTGTTTTCTTCCAATGTATGAACATGCGGGTTTTTCTGTTTTCTACTGTCTATCTTAATCTCTTTCCTAAGCAATTTAACATTATATTGTTGATGTCTTTTACCTCCTTGGGTAGGTTTATTCCCAGATATTTTGAGGCTACTGTGAATAGGGATGTGTTTATAATCACTTTATGAGCCTGTATGCTTAGTTTGCATGTATAGAAGCATTTTGAATTTTTTGTAAGTTGACATTATATTCTGCCTTTTTGTGAAAGTTGTTGATCATTTCTAGTTTTATTGTAATATTTTTGGCACATCTTATATATAATATCACAACACCTGTAAATAGGGAGAATTTGACTTCTTTCTTCCCTTCGATTGCCTATTCTTGTTATATTGCTCTAGCTAGTATGTCAAGTAGTATATTGAAAGGGAAGGAGGATAGTAAACAGCCCTGTCTCATTGTCACTCTGATCTCAAAGAAATTTATTCAAGCTTTCTCCATTCATGATGATGTTGGCTCTGGGTTTTTCATATAGAGCCTTTGTTATATTAAGTTTTGGTCTCTCTAGTCTTTTCTCTATATTTTGATATTAGAGTCTTTTCTTTAAGTAAACTAGTTAGTTATACTGTTTTAAATTTTATAACTTACTAATTTTGGTGTTTCTTTTTACATTGACATATGTTAGAAACATTTCTAAATATATACCTTTGTAAAATTGAGAATATCAGAAAATCTAGTAAATATTAATCATAACTAGTTTGAGTTTTGATGACTTTAAATTTATATAGAAGCATTCATTGAGCACTTGCTGTCTGCCTGTCAGAAACTACGGTCATTGTCTGCTCATAAGAATTAGATAATCTTTATTGGTACCTACTTAAACTATACAAAATACTCACAAAAATCAAAATAATTAAAAAAATAACCCCACACAGTCATAGCTACCTGATTTTTTCACCAAAGATACAAGAAATATTCATTTCAGTAAAGAAAATGTTTTCAATAAATGGCAGTAAGAAAAGTGAATTATGCTTTGGGAGAAGAATAAAGCAACATTCCATTCTCACTTTGTGATTGGATCCATTTGTAGTTGTTTCCAAAAGGGAGCACATGTCACTGCAATGCTGTTGGGGATGAGAGGACTGATGTGCTGCTGGACATTGGGGATGGAAGCTAGTCCAAATGCAAGAGGGCCAGCAAGACATAGGCTCAGAAAATATAAATGCCTAAGGTGAAATGTAGGACTCAAAAAGCTTAAAAGAAAATCTAGAGAAAAACCTTTACAACATAGGCATACTCATGACTTTTTTATGTGACTCTGTTTCCTCGGGAAATAAAGCTAATAACTGGTAAACAGGACCTTTTGAAGTGAAAATGCCTCTGCACAGCAGGAGAAACAGTGCCCAGAATGCAGATGCAGCCTAGAGACTGGGGAAAAATATTTGTTATCAATGTATTAAATAGAGGATCTAGAAAATAAAGGGAAAGATTTATGAAATAAATTAGAAATAAAAAAATGAATGTCAATAGATGGGCTGGTGAAATGGTCAAAGTTCTCAGGAAATTTAATATTCACTCACAGTAGCTATCAGAGAAGTGAAAATTGAAGTGCATTTCTTCTACAGATGGGCTATTTTGATGCACTTAAAATGAAATTATGAAACTTACAGGTAAATGTATGCATCTAGAAAAAAAAAACAACTCATTCTGAGTGAAGTAACCCAGATCCAAATTGGAAATATTGTATGCTTTCCTTTATAGGTGGATGTTAACTTTTAAGTCTTCAACATGAATGCTAAAAGCAATATAACCAGAGAAAATTGGTGTCAAGTAGCAGAATGCAAGGAAGGATCTCTCAAGTAAAGGGAAATAGAATAAACAGTTATCGAAAGACAGTGGGGGTTAAATGGGAATGTCAATGGAAGGGAGGACTTAGGGTGGAAAATTGGGATAAACAAGTCACTAAAGACCACTGGAAAACCTTTTTGTCTTTTGCTTTACAGAAGCTTCTCAGTTTCAGGAAGTCCCATTTATTCAATATTGCTCTTATTGTCTGTGCTCCTGGGGTTATACATAGGAAGTGGTCTCCTGTGCAGTCTACTTCCCACTTTCTCTTCTATCAGGTTCAGTGTGGTCAGATTTATACTGAGATCTTTAATCCATTTGGACTTGAGTTTTATGCATGGTGATAGATATGGATCTATTTTCATTCTTCTGCAGGTTGACATCCAGTTGTGCCAGCACCATTTGTTGAAGATGCTTTCTTTTTTCCATTGTATACTTTTAGCTCCTTTTTCAAAAATCGGGTGTTCATAGGTTTGTGGGTTAATATCCGGGTCTTTGATTCGATTCCATTGGTCCACGTCTCTGTTTTTATGCCAATACCAAGCTGTTTTCATTACTGTAGCTCTGTAATAGAGTAGAAAACCATATGGAGACCAACTAATGTAGATGCTTCCTAAAATATATAACACCCAAGTAGAGTCTTTAAATAATAGGGGACACAATGTTCCAAAACTAGACATCTTTTTTTGTTGTTTGTTTGTTTGCTTTTTTTTTTTTTTTTTTTTTTTTTTTTTTTTTTTTTTTTTTTTTTTTTTTTTTTTTTTTTGAGACAGGGTTTCTCTGTGGCTTTGGAGCCTGTCCTGGAGCTAGCTCTGTAGACCAGGCTGGTCTCGAACTCACAGAGATCCGCCTGCCTCTGCCTCCCGAGTGCTGGGATTAAAGGCATGCGCCACCATCGCCCGTCTTTTGCCAACATGTGAAACCTTCGGTTACATCTAGTTTAGTCAATGAGCAAAGGGGCCGCATGGAAATGCCTGAATATCTAAGGTACAAGAGAATTTATAGATCTTTCTTTGACTGTCTCAATTTCACACATTGTTCAAGTGTATTACATATGGATCTATTACCATCTTGGTTGTGTTTTTATCTTACTATAAATTTATTCAGTAATTTCTTTGGGTGGTATAATATACCAATTTGTAGTATTACATAAAAGCTCTTCAAGATGACTCTTAAAAACTATACAACATTCCATTATTTTATCAGTTATGTTGGCAGTCATGACAACAATGAATGATCACAGATGATTAGAATTATCCGAAAAGGGAACACATGTCACTGCAATGCTCTGGGGGATGGAAGGACATATGTGCTGCTGGACAGTGGAGATAACAGTCAGTCCAAATGCAAGAAGGCCAGTGAGACATAAGGCTCAGAATATATAAATTATATTATCAGGTAAAATAAATAAAATGGGAATAATAAATGAGAAATTTACAGGTATTTAAAATATGTTCCTAGCATAAATATGAGACAGTGGAGAAGACCAGTTTGAAGGTTTTACATAATTTTGGTTTTTGTTTGTTTTGAAAAATATACATGTCATTTGTAAAAGATGTGAACTGTGTGTATTTATTGTCCTATCTGTCATATAAGGTTTAGTTCCTGCAAAAATTGTCTGTGTTAAAATTATACTTTTAATATACTTATTATTTTACAAATATATGGATATGTATGTTATTACTCACACATAGTAGAATAACCAAAAAGTGTATTGGCCATTTATGGAAATATTATTATTATGGTTGTACACAAATGAGATAAGATATATTTCAGTAAGTAAACATCATACATATCAATAAATTGTGGTAATTATTATTTCAGTATTTTTTATTATTGTTTGGAGATCTAGTAACACCAGGGAGGAAATACACGTTTTCTTCTGCTCATCAAACAAACATTTATTAAATTCCAAGCAAGAGATATGGCAGTAAATGAATATATATTAGAGAAAAACACACATTAAGAGGCTTTGAGTTTATAATAAAAAAAATTTTTATTTTACTTTAGCATTTAAATTTCTAATATTCACTAAAAATTATGCTGGAATTTTTTGTAAATAGAATATGACACTAAACAGATATTGCTTAAATTAATAATACAAAATGTTATACATTAGAAGGTACATTTCTCATTTCCAGATAATAGTTATCACTCTGTCTTTAGATTATTCAAATTTTTAATGAAAGTCTGTTTTGTCATGTTTTCTAGCCTGGATATCAGTTACTTCTAAGAATTTTCTATTGCAAGGAATATTCAGCAATAAGAAACTTTCACTACTTTATTGTTTTGCCTTTTTCATTTCTGAGTTAGTAATTCATTTTGTATTAAATGTATAGAAAGTCTGAAAGTTCTGTGTCAATTCTAAAATTTTACAGTTATGGGGCTGGAGAGATGGCTCAGAGGTTAAGAGCATTGCCTGCTCTTCCAAAGGTCCTGAGTTCAATTCCCAGCAACCACATGGTAATGGGGTCTGGCGTGCAGGCATACAGACAGAATATTGTATACATAATAAATAAATAAATAAATAAATAAATATTTAAAAAAATAAAATTTTACAGTTATTAGGATGATCACTTAGAAATATCATAAATGTCTTCTTATCATGCATAATTGAAAGGATTGCTATAAATGGGAATAAACAAGCAATAGTATCTCTAACTATAAAAACAAATTCAATGGCTCAGTCATGATGTTGACAGGCGTCAATATCAATAGATGGTTCTTAGATGAAATGCATATAAAGTTCATACTAATTAGTTTATAAAGTAGACTGAAACATCAGTTTTTTTGTGCCAGAGAGACTGCCTACTGTCAAGCAATCAAGCACTACCCACTTTAATTGCAATTTATTCCAAGAAGCACAATCTATTGATTCTAGCATACACTTATGTCACAGCAGTATCATTATTTGACTTTGTTTTAACAGCTTCAAAAGGTTAGAAACTTAGAGACCACTGTGCAAGAAGCCATTAAAAATCTGAGTTCTTAGCACTCTGTGCCGAAGCAATGGTCACTATGTAGGGAATTAGATTCAGGACTTGGAAGATAATAATATAATTTATGTACTCAGTATGAACTAGTGTGTTCCTATAACAAATATTATTTAATAATTACAAAGTAGAAACAAAAGCAGGAGGATAAATATAATTATCTGATTTTACAAGTAACTAATTGCTTAGAGATGTAAATTTTCCAGACTCCATTAAAATGTTAAAAGCCATCTATCCGACTCCAAAGCACATACTTAACATCTTGCATTAGATTTTTATAGTAAACATTCCGTGGTACGGCAGTCATCTGGACATGTTTACTTATGTTTAAATTATTGATATACAGTTTATCCAAGTAAGTATTGTACACAAACATGATTGCTAAACTATAAAATGTCAATTTTTTATCACTTTCATTTGTTCCAAGTTATAACTTGAGGATATATTTTAATTTGTATGTATTGGAATGGCAGAATGGTAGAATTGCATTAAGAACATTTTTAGTTTTCAAAAACAAATGCATTCAGAGTACCTGGTAAGATAATTCTTGTAGCCTCCAAAAATCTTCTATTTAGAGAATACATAGGTTAGATTTTATGCTTCATGAACCCGCAAACACACACATACACACACTTTCTGACTGGGGCTAAGTAAGTGATGAGCTTCTGCTGGTGCATGAGATCTTCTATTAGCGTGTTTATTGTTCAGTTATGAGAAAGAGCTTGAGAGAGAAAGGGAGATGGATTTTTGTCTCATTCAGAGCTTTTCTACCTCTAATCCTTTTATGTTTTGCTTTTTAGTAAACTTTTAGTCACAGAATAAATAAATAAATGTATTTAATTATATCAAAAGAACATAAACCTAGTATAATGTTCTCATTTTTGCAGGTGAAGAAATGAAGAATCAAAGAAGTAAAGGACCTCTCTGAAAATCACGTAACTAGTAAGTACTATCTGTGGATCAAGTTAAATCGTCCTCCTTCTGAGTTCTTCTCTATATAAAAACATAGTTTTTCATTTCAGATAAGACAGTTTAAAATCTCAGTTCCTATTTTCTACCACAGTGATGCAGCAGCACCAATTTTGTACATGTTGCATTGTTTCTTGCTATTTCCAAATGTGTTTCAGATATCTTTTTGAAGAGGCAGAATAGCTGATTAGATGGTATAAGGAAGTCATTAACATCCCATTGAGAACTTTCTGTGTCCTACAGCCTTAAGGGGATTATCCTTATTTAATCCTCATAAAGCATTGTAATAAAGGTGGTTTATCTCTATATAGTGCAAATAAATCAAGGCTATAAGGTGGTTGGTAGTTTGCAGAGGTGTTTAATGTTAGAGCTAGCATTTATCTCTGAGCCTTCAATGATGCCAATGCTGGGTGTTGTATTAATTTGTTCTTATGAAACAATGGCAAAAGTGGTCATCATTGAAATTGTGTAACATATTACATTATAACTGCCTGTTCTTATAATATATGTGCTGTAACTCATATCTCTTGATACTGAAGTAGAAAATTAAAGATCAGCTTGAGTTGACACTGTACATGCTCTAAGACATCTGTGCTCTTGCTTTGCCCCTAATAGCAACTCCTGGAAAGCTTGTTGCCAAAAAAAGAGTAGATGTGATGGTATTTGTAAATAAGAAAAGAAATGATGGGAAATCATATACATAACTCTATCACATCTGGAGACTTGACAGCTTGCCAAGTTAAGTGGAAGGAACATTCAAGAGAGAGAGCCTTTAATTGACCTGACATACTATGAAAGAATTGGTAAAAGGAGCAATTAACAGTTTGAGTTGCATGAACGATAGATATATGTAGTTAGATAAATCAACTCCTTTTGTAAGAGAGACAAATATAGAAGCATAGGGGGAGGGAGAAAATTGAGAGAGTAATGGAGATAGATAAGTGACAGATGTGCTAAGAGTGGGGTATTTATCAAATAGTTGTGATGAGATATATCGAGAAAAGTCTTTTAATCCATCAAAAGTATTGAGCCTGTATATTTTTGCCATTTGTTGCTTTGAAAAATACTGTGCATACTAAATTGTGAGCATGAATGCTTATGATTCAATAGTTTGAGAAATTAAAGTAAAATATTTTACTTTGATTTGCTAAGCAAAACAGGGGCATGTCCCTCCCAAGTATAAGTATTTTCATTTGTCTAGATATATTTTCTGTTTTGAGATTATATATATAATATACACATATGTATATATTATATATACATATAATATATATACACATATATGTATATATTAAAAGTCTGTTTGAAAGAAGGTTGGTCATATATGTGTGTGGGTGCCCATGGAAGCCGGAAGAGGGTCTGTCAAATCTCATGGGGCTAGAATTGTGAACAAAGTCACATCCTCTGGAACAGCAGTAAGTGCTCATAACCAGTGGACATTCTAATGAGCCTTATTCAGATTTCTATAATAACACTGAGAGATAAAAAAATAAACTTTCTTTCAATTGCACTTTACATCACAAACATCTGTTGAATTAATAAATCACTCTCTGTCTTTCCAATCTACATTGAAAATATGTCCCATGAGATGAGAATAAATAAACTGTATTTAATTTTCTGGAATATTATCCCTTCTGGCAGAAGATTTTAGAAGAGAGTCCCCTTAGGTTTTGGGGGAGACATGTCTCTGTATTCCTGTAATGTGTATTTCAGGAAGAGAGAACAGTTAAAGAGTCCTTGCTTAGTTTATGTCCCAGGACAGCATTAAAATAGTAAAGTGCTTTGCTAGGTTAACAAAGAAATAGCATCCATGAAAGAATCTTCATAACAGAAAAAAAATTATTTAGCACCCAGAACAAACAAACAAATCAACTGCTCGGTTGTAATATGCAAGAAAGATCTTACAGGCTATTCCCTTTACTGGCTGGTTGTATGTCAACTTGACACAAGCTAGTGTTGTTTGAAAGGAGGGAGCCTCAATTATGAAAATGTCTCGGTATGATCAGGCTGTAGGGCATTTTCTTAACTAGAAATTGATAGGGGAAGCCCCAGAGTGTTGTAGGTAGCACCATCCCCAGGATGGTAGCCTTGAGTTCTTTAAGAAAGCAGGCTGAACATGCTGTGGGAGCAAGCCAATCAGAAATACTCCATGACCTCCATATCCGTTCCTGCCTCCATGTTTCTTCCTGGCTTATTTTCCTGTTTTGATGTCTTTTGTTGATAAACGATGATGTGGAAGCCAAGATGAATAAACCATCTTCTCCCGAAGTTGTTTTGGCCATGATTTTCATCACAGCGATTATATGTAACCTTAATGCAGAGAGTCCCTATCCTAGACTCTCAGTACAAGACAACATCTCCAAAGAAAGGTCTTTTCTAAATTCCTCAGGAAATGCCTTCAATGTTTAGTGTTTCCTCTGGGACTTCACTTGATTAATGACAACAGTATTCTGATGCTTACTAATTGTGATCTTAAAAAGTATTACTATGAAATTCTGAACAAACCCCTCCCCCTTTTATGGCTCAATTGAAACTTTAGCTATAAATTTTAGTTTAACCATCATATCACTTTTAATTTACTAAATTGGTTTTCAAAATAGGTTCTAATGTACTCCAAACTGGTCTCATATTTGCCCCATAGACAAGGCTGGCCTTGGTAATTTTTCATCATCTTACTACCTGGGTGCCAGGATTACAGTTTTAAAACATCAGGCCTGGATCTTTTATTTTTTGCCAAGCCATATATGTCTCCTCAGCTCACCTATGAACACCTAAAAATCATATATGCATTTGTATATTATATATATATATATATATATATATATAATGTAATATATAACTTTGGTAATAGGTGTATATACTAAAGTTGTGCATTGTATAGCATAGCTCATATTTTCTCTTATTGCACAAGCTCACACCCTCTCTCTAAAGAAATGTCCTTGCTATCAGAGATGTTCCTAAGTCAGTGTGTATTAACAGTTCTGCTCTTTTAAGAAAGCAGCACTTTGATGTAGGAGCCATTCAAGCAAGTTCTATATATAAATCTGACATTCTATTTATTCAGGACTATAATGAAAAGATGAGTGTGAGCTTGAGGTGTGAAAGAAAGACAGCATTACAGCTTTATCTACAGCGACAATAAATGTCAAAGAGGCCGCCAGTCTTGTGCAGGTTTGATGTGAGTTCTCTGTACCATTGTACATGTCTGCCGCCTAATGTAGATATTGGTGGATGCTATACTTTGTTACTGAAAGACTTTGTCTGTTACATTCACTTATTTGTAAAAGTACTTTCAGTGAAAGGTTCTGATCAAATAGATAATAAGCTAGCATTAAATTTCAGTCAGCTGTTTCAAAAATCATTCTAACAAATGCTTAAATGTCACTTGTTCTGCAGAAGGAGTTTGTACAGGGACCCAGGCACAGCGTTACTCTTGACACAGGGCTGTATAAAAGATATTTCCTATCCTGGCTTTGGCTTACCCACAAAGACTCACTGAAGTTCCTCTACAGTCTTCTATTTATACATTCTTAGTTGTTCTCTGGATTCAAAATAAATTGAGGTTCATGTGATAAAGAATAAAATTTATCATTGCTTTTTAATATCAGATATCAAAAACCAAGAATTTCTGTGTTCCCAATGAAACTAAGTAATGTATTTTCCAATGCTATAGTTTACAAAGACAGGATTTTTGAAAATGTATTATAAGATGAAAGCTATCTTTATACTGTTAATGATACACTTTGATATATAGGCCCAAGTCATAGATTCTGAGAAAAACAAAGCTTTGGTGGAAATATGGGACTATTACTTGCATTTGAACAGCATCTTAACTGTTTCTGTGCATCAGTTCTTCTGTAATCTGTTCCTATGACCTCTTCTCAGCACTAAACAAAGAGGATCATGTTTCTGATAGGCATACAGAGATTGCTTTCCATTTGCATTTATTTTCATTTTCATTTTTATTTTACTAAAATGTCTGACAATTGGTATGATGGAACAGTACTCTGAAGATTTCATGGGAGGATTCAGACTTTAATGTCAATCTGAACTGTACACTGAAATAAATAAAAATATTTTCTAACTGAAATATGATTTTGATAATATTTAAAACTCTTGATTTGTTTAAATTCCCACATACAAATGACAAAGAATTAAATGATGATTTAATGTATAGTCTTGATTAATATATATATGTTTAATAGCACAATTTCTATGTATTAAAAGTGAGCACTAGAGAGATAACTCAAAGGTTAAGAGCATTGGCTATTTTTCCAAATGACCTAGGTTTAATTCCCAGTACCCACATGGTGACTCACACCCATCTGTAACTTCATTCCAAGGGGATCTGAAACTTTCTTCTGGCCTCTATGGTCACTAGGCATTCATATGATTGACGGAAAGATATGCTGGCAAAATCCCCTCCAAGTTTTTAACAATTGAATGTTTACAATTTATGAGAATATATTAATTGATATTATCAAGGTAAATTTTATTTTCTTATGGATGTTAAGATCAAAGCCATAACTTGAAACATATTAGTTTACATTCTATTGCTGTGATAATCATCATAACCAAAAGTAACATAGGTGAGGGGAAAGTTTGTTTCAGATTGTCATCCCTCAGTGAGGGATGCGAGGGAAGGAACTCAAGGTACGAACTTAGATACAGGAACTGAAGCACTGATCTTGGACTAATAGCTCTTACACATTTTTGTCCATATTTTGGATTAAGTTGTCTTTTGCATACAATCCAGGACCACCTACCAAGGTGTAGCATTGCTCAGTGTAGGCTGGACCCACTCACATGTATCATTAGTCCAGAAAAAGTCCCACAGACTTGCCTATGGGCTAATAAAATGAAAGCATTTTGTTTTAATTGAATCTTCCTCTTCCCAAAATGACCCTGGCTTTAGTCAAGTTGAAAAAAATCGAACCAACTCGAAAGTATATCTAAATCCACATAGACAACAACATTTGGAAGGCTAAATTGTGCTGTTGGAATGTGTATCTTTCTATATGTATTTGGCTATGAAGTGTCAATCAATCAATAAATCAATTTATCTATCTATTTATCTATCTACCTACCTACCTGCCTACCTATCTCTTATCTATTATTTATGTTATTTGGCTGCCAACCTATTCTACTCTTATCCAAAGAAAATTTTCATTCAATTTTATTTTTAATTCATAATAAAATTCATTTATCTACATGCTATGGAGGTAGTTTATATCAGAATGAGGTAATAATATAATGTGCAAATCTTTCCTTATACTAAATTAAGCCAAATCAGACCACCATGCTACAGTTGTGAGCGTGGAAAGGAAAAGGAGACAATGATTCAATATTCTGGCAAACTGCAGTATTTGCTGAAGCTGCGTCTGCAAGACAGCTGACCTGGCAGGGTGCATCTAGTGTTTCTTAGCTCAATGTTTTCCATTCAACATTTTATGTTCTTATCTCTTCATTGTACATCAAGAAACACTATATCACTATGTCTGTAGCAGAAATTATGTTTTTCCCTACTACCCAGTTCCCAGTTTCAACTATTGCTTGCAGTGTAACTCTTGCCCATCTCTCAAATTTAACATTACAATTCATTTACCATTTATTTGTGTGGACATACTATCTTGTTTCAGATACAGCTCTGAACAGTTCCTGTCTGATTATTATTTGCTGGTTATTATTTTTATATTCCTCCATCAATTATATAGAATTGCCCCTCTTCTCTTTCTCTCATTCTTTTGGCACTTAGCCTCTCAACTTTCTCTATTAGATTCTTCTTGGAGGTTAGAGAACTCTTTCTTGCTGATCCTTGTCCTAGTCTTAATTGGATGTAAACTCAGGCCAATGCTACCTAAGCAAAGTTATATATATGATTCTATAACCCATGTAAACTTCCCCCACACAATCTTCCACAAATTTCCCATAGTGTGATGGTTTGAGTAAGAAGAAAACCTTTGCCCTCCAAAACCCCTTTTAATTTCTACTCAATTTCTCTGGTTACTTACTCATCTTCTTTCAGATTTTATGAATTTGTCTTTGTTTTCACCTCATTTTAGCTTACTATAAGATTAAACACTCTAGTCTGCGAATGACATTGGAAGTGCTTGGCTCAACAGCACAGTGAATAATCTGCGTGCTACATTATATAGAGAGATTGATGAGTTTATTGTCCTTGATTATTATGCTTACCTGTGGACTTCTGAGAAGAAATTTACAGAAAGACATACCCACGAACGTTTCATTCTGTAATTTCTGAGATACTGACACAATGATTGGTTTAAATTGTGTGCCCCGAGACTACTGAAAAGGAATACCTTCTAGGATTTGCATAGCAAGAAGAGCAGTGTTAGGGGAGCACTGGGCAGAAGAGAAACAATCTTTTAACATGTACAGGCTTTTTTTTAAAAGGAATTTTTAGAAAGGTCTTTAATTTTCATCAAAATTGAAGTATAAAGAATCTCTTGCACTTCTCCTACCCTGCCTTGCACCATTACCACAGACCTAGTAGAGAAATGCATTTGTTAGCTTAATGATCTCTGATAATCATTCTCATGCAAAGTTGAAAACTAAGTCCAAGAGGTCACTCTGCTGATTACACTCAGTGTTCACTCATTGCATTATCTTAAGTCTGAACATTTGAATCATAATATAAACACCATTATGGTTTGTACAGAGGTTGTTTATATTCCCATGTTCCTCCCATTCATTCTTTTGCTCTAGTGATTTTTGGCAATGAATAAGAATTCTTGTTTGTTTGTTTCCATAGCTTAACCATTTTATAGCATAACATCTAGGGGTAATCCTACAGTATAAACTATTTTTATATGTATTTAAGCATCCCATTTTTTTATTTCTTGCAAAACCCAATTATTTATAGTGTCAAATTATAATGCATTATTTTTGTCTCACATTTATCCACTCACATATTGAAGGATCTTGACTGCAGCAAGTTTTAGCATTCTAAGTGAATCTGTATACAGATTTTTATATGAACATACAGTTTACATACCTGAGATAAAATGAGGCATGTAATATTAGATTTAATTTTTTTAAGAAAACATCAATCCATCTTACAAAGATAGAGTCAGTATTTAACAATCATGAGAGCAGTTTCTGTTGCTCCATATCATTAATGGTAGTTTGTACTTTCAAGGTTAAGAGGTTTTTCTCCTAATCATACAAATGTTTATTTTTATTTTTTGAGAATTACTATACATAGCTAAAATAGGATTTGAACAAATTCACTCCCATGTCCCCTTATTTTACTTCTCACATAATCGCGACAAGATTTACTTTCCAATTTCAGAATTTCTAAATCTTTTAAAGCTCAACATGATCAAGTAAATTTGTTTCTAAGACTTTGTTTATTCATTTTTGAGAGTATCATAGAGTGTACTTCTAGCTTAATCCTTCCCATACTACAGTTTCTCCGAGATCTACACTCCAAGCTTTATGTTTGTTTTTTTCTTTCTCTTAACAAAAAAAAAAAAAAAAAAAAAAAAAAAAAAAAAAAAAAAAAAAAAAAAAAACTGATAAAGTCACTAAGAAAAAAGAAATCTAATTGTATGCATCAATTATTTCTGAGCAGGACATGTTCTAGACTCTGGTTGCTATAACCAGTGTCACTCCACTGAAGAAAATGGATTTTCCCTCTCCCACTCACTATTGGCTCTAAACAGAGTCTTGGTTATGCGTAGAGCATTGGAACAGGTTTCCCTCCTTAGTGCTGACATTTTGACTTGAGCTTGTGTAGCAGGTCTTGTGTATGCTGTCTTGGTCTCGGTGAGTTCACATTTACAACAGGCTTGCTTTGTACAGAAATTTTTTTTTGTTGGAATTGTGTTCACCTTCTTGCTCTTATAATTTTTCCACCCCATTTTTTTCATAGATCCCTGATCTTTGAGTGGAGGGTTTGATAAAGGTATTCTATTTTTGGCTCAGAGCTCCAAGTTTCTCACTCACTGCGTGTTGTCCAGTTGTGGATCTCTGCATTCATTACCATCTACGTCAAGAAGATCCTTCTCTGCTAAGGATTGAGCAATGCACTCTTAGGAGTTTTATATAATATAATAGAGCACTTTATGAAAAGTCTCATCTTAACAATATTATATATTTTATTCTTGTATATCGGTTTTGTCTTCAATTATTATTTTCAATTTCTGTAACAGTTTCATACTTTATGTTCATTTTTTTAAACTGATGCATAAACATTAAGTTAGGTTGTACATGACTGTAAATTATGTTTTGTTTTTAGTGTAAGTTGAATTTGTTTATTTATGTTATATAGAATGATGTTTGACTTGTTGTTCAGCTTTATATCTTGAAAATTTGTCTCAATTGCTAATCAGCTTCTAGATGATTATCCCCTTATATTTTGACAGAGATGCTTTAGTTACCTGCTTGCAAACACAGTTTCACTTATCCCTTTTCTTAATTTTTCTTAAAAATGTTATTTCATTAGGAAGCACTATCAGCATGATTAGAAAGGAGTGGTGGGTAAGAACATCCTCCCACTCTTCTTGATGTTAGTAGGAAGTGTATGAGCTCCTATCTACTAATTGTTCTTTTATATGGAATTCTACTGAATATATTTTACGAGGAAGAAATATATATATTTCATACATAAATTTCATCATTACAGTATTTCTGTACTTTTTCAAATTCTTCCTATATATATATATATCATGTGATAAAAATTTTTCCTTAATATGTTGACATTTATGTAGGAAAGTTAAATATTAAAGTTTTATTTAGGATTATTTACCTATCATCTTTTAAACTTATTTTAATATTCTATTCTTCCATGTTGAAGAACTATGCTCAGGTTTTTCCTATCTTAAGTTTAGCAGTACTCTGTAAATAATATACAGATTGTGAATGCCTTGGCTTTAGCACCACAATCCTTTAAGTATATTTGCATGTATCTCCATGTAAACCAGACTTTACAGAAAGCTCAGTATCATTTTGCATCTTCAGAATTAAAATGAAGAAAATTTGCATTCATCTTGATTAGCATTTGGAAGGTGAAGAGAAGTTTCCTTAAATAAGAGTGTAGATAACTGTATTTGTGAGAGGTGCAAAGTTGTATTTGCAAATGTTGCAAAGTTGTCCCATCTCAGTCTATCAAGTGCTAACCTGCAGAAGTCAATTCCTCGGCTCTTTTGGCACGGAAAAAAAAAAAAAGGAACTTTTTGAACCTAGAGTGGCTCCCAGGAGCCCAAGGCGATGTCCCCAGTTAGTCCCTTGGGAAGCTGAGGATAGGGAACCTGAAATGACCCTATCCTATAGCAATACTGACGAATATCTTCCATAGCACCATAGAACCTTCATCTGGTGATGGATGGAGATAGAGACAGAGACCCACACTGGAGCACT